>NC_083495.1:2436157-2740677 GCF_905332965.1 Bombus pascuorum | reverse complement strand
CGTCATAATGTAATAGTATATAACGTTATACGTTATAAGGTAATACTACATAACGTTATACGTCATTACGTAATACTATATAACGATATACGTTAGTACGTATTAGTATATAACGTTTTACGTCATTATGTAATAGTATATAACGTTATACGATATTACGTAATAGTTTATAACGTTATACGATAGTACGTGTTAGTATATAACGCTATACGTTATAAGGTAATACTACATAACTTTATACGTCATTACGTGATACTATATAACGTTATACGTCATTACGTAATAGTTTACAACGTTATACGTTAGTACGTAGTAGTATATAACGTTATACGTTATAAGGTAATACTACATAACGTTATACGTCATTACGTAATAGTATATAACGTTATACGTTATTACGTATTAGTATATAACGTTATACGCTATAAGGTATTACTACATAACGTTATACGTTATTACGTAATAGTTTATAACGTTATACGTTATTAGGTAATAATTTATAACGTTATACGTTATTACGTATTATCATATAACCTTATACCTCATTACGTATTACTACATAACGTTATACGTCATTACGTATTAGTATATAACGTTATACGTCATTACGTAACAGTATATAACGTTATACGTTAGTACGTATCAGTATATAACGTTTTACGTCATTACGTAATAGTATATAACGTTATACGTTATAACGTAATAGCATATAACGTTATACTTCACTACGTAATAGTATATAACGTTATACGTTATTACGTAATAGCATATAACGTTATACGTCATTACGTAATAGTATATAACGTTATAAGTTAGTACGTATCAGTATATAACGTTTTACGTCATTACGTAATAGTATATAACGTTATACGTTATAACGTAATAGCATATAACGTTATACGACACTACGTAATAGTATATAACGTTATACGTTATTACGTAATAGTATATAACGTTATACGTTATTACGTAATAGTATATAACGTTATACGTTATTACGTAATAGTATATAACGTTAGGCGATATTACGTAATAGTTTATAACGTTATACATTATAAGGTATTACTACATAACGTTATACGTCATTACGTAATAGTATATAACGTTATACGTTATTACGTATTAGTATATAACGTTTTACGTCATTACGTAATAGTATATAACGTTATACGTTATTACGTAATAGCATATAACGTTATACGTAATTACGTAATAGTATATAACGTTATACGTTATCACGTAATAGTATATAACGTTATACGTTATTACGTAATAGTTTATAACGTTATACGTTAGTTCGTAATAGTATATAACGTTATACGTTATAAGGTAATACTACATAACGTTATACGTCAGTACGTAATACTATATAACGATGTACGTTAGTACGTATTAGTATATAACGTTTTACGTCATTACGTAATAGTATATAATGTTATACGTTATTACGTAATAGTATATAACGTTTTACGTCATTACGTAATAGTATATAACGTTATACGTTATAACGTAATAGCATATAACGTTATACGTTATTACGTAATAGTATATAACGTTATACGTTATAAGGTAATACTCCATAACGTTATACGTCATTACGTGATAATATATAACGTTATACGTTATTACATAATAGTTTACAACGTTATACGTTAGTACGTAGTAGTATATAACGTTATACGTTATAAGGTAATACTACATAACGTTATACGTTATAAGGTAATACTACATAACGTTATACGTCATAAGGTATTACTATATAACGATATACGTTATTACGTAATAGTCTATAACGTTATACGTTAGTTCGTAATATTATATAACGTTATACGGTATAAGGTAATACTACATAACGTTATACGTCATTACGTAATACTATATAACGATATACGTTAGTACGTATTAGTATATAACGTTTTACGTCATTACGTAATAGTATATGATGTTATACGTTATTACGTAATGGTATATTACGTTTTACGTCATTACGTAATAGTATATAATGTTATGCGTTATTACGTAATAGTATAAAACGTTTTACGTCATTACGTATTAGTATATAACGTTATACGTTATAAGGTATTACTATATAACGTTATACGTTATTACGTAATAGTTTATAACGTTATACGTTATTAGGTAATAATTTATAACGTTATACGTTATTACGTATTATCATATAACCTTATACCTCATTACGTATTACTACATAACGTTATACGTCATTACGTATTAGTATATAACGTTATACGTCATTACGTAATAGTATATAACGTTATACGTTAGTACGTATCAGTATATAACGTTTTACGTCATTACGTAATAGTACATATATAACGTTATACGTTATAACGTAATAGCATATAACGTTATACTTCACTACGTAATAGTATATAACGTTATACGTTATTACGTAATAGCATATAACGTTATACGTCATTACGTAATAGTATATAACGTTATAAGTTAGTACGTATCAGTATATAACGTTTTACGTCATTACGTAATAGTATATAACGTTATACGTTATAACGTAATAGCATATAACGTTATACGACACTACGTAATAGTATATAACGTTATACGTTATTACGTAATAGTATATAACGTTATACGTTATTACGTAATAGTATATAACGTTATACGTTATTACGTAATAGTATATAACGTTATACGTTATTACGTAATAGTATATAACGTTATACGTTATTACGTAATAGTATATAACGTTATACGTTATAAGGTATTACTACATAACGTTATACGTTATTACGTAATACTCCATAACGTTATACGTCATTACGTGATAATATATAACGTTATACGTTATTACATAATAGTTTACAACGTTATACGTTAGTACGTAGTAGTATATAACGTTATACGTTATAAGGTAATACTACATAACGTTATACGTTATAAGGTAATACTACATAACGTTATACGTCATAAGGTATTACTATATAACGATATACGTTATTACGTAATAGTCTATAACGTTATACGTTAGTTCGTAATATTATATAACGTTATACGGTATAAGGTAATACTACATAACGTTATACGTCATTACGTAATACTATATAACGATATACGTTAGTACGTATTAGTATATAACGTTATACGTTATAAGGTATTACTACATAACGTTATACGTCATAAGGTATTACTATATAACGATATACGTTATTACGTAATAGTCTATAACGTTATACGTTAGTTCGTAATATTATATAACGTTATACGGTATAAGGTAATACTACATAACGTTTTACGTCATTACGTAATAGTATATAACGTTATACGTTATAACGTAATAGCATATAACGTTATACGACACTACGTAATAGTATATAACGTTATACGTTATTACGTAATAGTATATAACGTTATACGTTATTACGTAATAGTATATAACGTTATACGTTATTACGTAATAGTATATAACGTTATACGTTATTACGTAATAGTATATAACGTTATACGTTATTACGTAATAGTATATAACGTTATACGTTATAAGGTATTACTACATAACGTTATACGTTATTACGTAATACTCCATAACGTTATACGTCATTACGTGATAATATATAACGTTATACGTTATTACATAATAGTTTACAACGTTATACGTTAGTACGTAGTAGTATATAACGTTATACGTTATAAGGTAATACTACATAACGTTATACGTTATAAGGTAATACTACATAACGTTATACGTTATAAGGTAATACTACATAACGTTATACGTCATTACGTAATACTATATAACGATATACGTTAGTACGTATTAGTATATAACGTTATACGTTATAAGGTATTACTACATAACGTTATACGTTATTACGTAATAGTTTATAACGTTATACGTTATTACGTAATAGTATATAACGTTATACGTTATTACGTAATAGTATATAACGTTTTACGTCATTACGTAATAGTTTATAACGTTATACGATATTACGTAATAGCATATAACGTTATACGTTATTACGTAATAGTATATAACGTTATACGTTATTACGTAATAGTTTATAACGTTATACGTTAGTTCGTAATAGTATATGACGTTATACGTTATAAGGTATTACTAGATAACGTTATACGTCATTACGTAATACTATATAACGATATACGTTATTACGTAACATTATATAACGTTATACATTATTACGTAATAGTAAATAACGTTATACGATATTACGTAATAGTTTATAACGTTATACGTTAGTACGTATTAGTATATAACGTTATACGTTAGTACGTATTAGTATATAACGTTTTACGTCATTACGTAATAGTATATAACGTTATACGTTATTACGTAATAGTATATAACGTTATACGTTATCACGTAATAGCATATAACGCTAGACGTCATTACGTAATAGTATATAACGTTATACGTTGTTACGTAATAGTATATAACGTTATACGTTATCACGTTATAGCATATAACGTTATACGTCATTACGTAATAGTATATAACGTTATACGTTATTACGTAATAGTATATAACGTTATACGTTATTACGTAATAGTATATAACGTTATACGATATTACGTAATAGTTTATAACGTTATACGTTAGTTCGTAATAGTATATAGCGTTATACGTTATAAGGTAATACTACATAGCGTTATACGTGATTACGTAATACTATATAACGATATACGTTATTACGTAACATTATATAACGTTATACGTTATTACGTAATAGTATATAACGTTTTACGTCATTACGTAATAGTTTATAACGTTATACGATATTACGTAATAGCATATAACGTTATACGTTATTACGTAATAGTTTATAACGTTATACGTTAGTTAGTAATAGTCTATAACGTTATACGTTATAAGGTAACACTACATAACGTTATACGTCATTACGTGATAATATATAACGTTATACGTTATTACGTAATAGTTTACAACGTTACACGTTAGTACGTAGTAGTATATAACGTTATACGTTATAAGGTAATACTACATAACGTTATACGTTATAAGGTAATACTCCATAACGTTATACGTCATTACGTGATAATATATAACGTTATACGTCATTACGTATTAGCATATAACGTTATACGTCACTACGTAATAGTATATAACGTTATACGTTATTACGTAATAGCATATAATGTTATACGTCATTACGTAATAGTATATAACGTTATACGTTATTACGCAATAGTATATAACGTTATACGTTACTACGTAATAGTATATAACGTTATACGTTATTACGTAATAGCATATAACGTTATACGTCATTACGTAATAGTATATAACGTTATACGTTAGTACGTATCAGTATATAACGTTTTACGTCATTACGTAATAGTATATAACGTTATACGTTATAACGTAATAGCATATAACGTTATACGACACTACGTAATAGTATATTACGTTATACGTTCTTACGCAATAGTATATAACGTTATACGTTATTACGTAACAGTATATAACGTTATACGTTATTACGTAACAGTATATAACGTTATACGTTATTACGTAATAGTTTATAACGTTATACGTTCGTTCGTAATAGTAGATAACGTTATACGTTATAAGGTAATACTACATAACGTTATACGTCATTACGTAATACTATATAACGATATACGTTAGTACGTATCAGTATATAACGTTTTACGTCATTACGTAATAGCATATAACGTTATACGACACTACGTAATAGTATATTACGTTATACGTTCTTACGCAATAGTATATAACGTTATACGTTATTACGTAATAGTATATAACGTTATACGTTATTACGTAACAGTATATAACGTTATACGTTATTACGTAATAGTTTATAACGTTATACGTTCGTTCGTAATAGTAGATAACGTTATACGTTATAAGGTATTACTAGATAACGTTATACGTCATTACGTAATACTATATAACGATATACGTTATTACGTAATAGCATATAACGTTATACGACACTACGTAATAGTATATTACGTTATACGTTCTTACGCAATAGTATATAACGTTATACGTTATTACGTAATAGTATATAACGTTATACGTCATTACGTAATACTATATATCGATATACGTTAGTACGTATTAGTATCTAACGTTTTACGTCATTACGTAATAGTATATAATGTTATGCGTTATTACGTAATAGTATAAAACGTTTTACGTCATTACGTATTAGTATATAACCTTATACGTTATAAGGTATTACTACATAACGTTATACGTTATTACGTAATAGTTTATAACGTTATACGTTATTAGGTAATAATTTATAACGCTATACGTTATTACGTATTATCATATAACCTTATACCTCATTACGTATTACTACATAACGTTATACGTCATTACGTATTAGTATATAACGTTATACGTCATTACGTAATAGTATATAACGTTATAAGTTAGTACGTATCAGTATATAACGTTTTACGTCATTACGTAATAGTATATAACGTTATACGTTATAATTTAATAGCATATAACGTTATACGTCACTACGTAATAGTATATAACGTTATACGTTATTACGTAATAGCATATAACGTTATACGTCATTACGTAATAATATATAACGTTATAAGTTAGTACGTATCAGTATATAACGTTTTACGTCATTACGTAATAGTATATAACGTTATACGTTATAACGTAATAGCATATAACGTTATACGACACTACGTAATAGTATATAACGTTATACGTTATTACGTAATAGTATATAACGTTATACGTTATTACGTAATAGTATGTAACGTTATACGTTATTACGTAATAGTATATAACGTTAGGCGATATTACGTAATAGTTTATAACGTTATACGTTATAAGGTATTACTACATAACGTTATACGTCATTACGTAATAGTATATAACGTTATACGTTATTACGTATTAGTATATAACGTTTTACGTCATTACGTAATAGTATATAACGTTATACGTTATTACGTAATAGCATATAACGTTATACGTAATTACGTAATAGTATATAACGTTATACGATATCACGTAATAGTATATAACGTTATACGTTATTACGTAATAGTTTATAACGTTATACGTTAGTTCGTAATAGTATATAACGTTATACGTTATAAGGTAATACTACATAACGTTATACGTCAGTACGTAATACTATATAACGATGTACGTTAGTACGCATTAGTATATAACGTTTTACGTCATTACGTAATAGTATATAACGTTATACGTTATTACGTAATAGCATATAACGTTATACGTAATTACGTAATAGTATATAACGTTATACGTTATCACGTAATAGTATATAACGTTATACGTTATTACGTAGTAGCATATAACGTTATACGACATTACGTTATAGTATATAACGTTATACATTATTACGTAATTGTAAATAACGTTATACGTTATTACGTAATAGTTTATAACGTTATACGTTAGTTCGTAATAGTATATGACGTTATACGTTATAAGGTATTACTAGATAACGTTATACGTCATTACGTAATACTACATAACGATATACGTTATTACGTAATAGTATATAACGTTATACGTTATTACGTAATAGTATATAACGTTATACGTTATCACGTAATAGCATATAACGTTATACGTCATTACGTAATAGTATATAACGTTATACGTTATTACGTAATAGTATATAATGTTATACGATATTACGTAATAGTTTATAACGTTATACGTTAGTACGTGTTAGTATATAACGCTATACGTTATAAGGTAATACTACATAACGTTATACGTCATTACGTAATAGTATATAACGTTATACGTCATAGCGTATTAGTATATAACGTTTTACGTCATTACGTCATAGTATAAAACGTTATACGTTATTACGTAATAGCATATAACGTTATACGTCATTACGTAATAGTATATAACGTTATACGTTATAAGGTAATACTCCATAACGTTATACGTCATTAAGTGATAATATATAACGTTATACGTTATTACGTAGTAGCATATAACGTTATACGACATTACGTTATAGTATATAACGTTATACGTTATTATGTAATATTATATAACGTTATACGATATTACGTAATAGTTTATAACGTTATACGTCATTACGTAATACTATATAACAATATACGTTAGTACGTATTAGTATATAACGTTTTACGTCATTACGTAATAGTATATAATGTTATACGTTATTACGTAATAGTATATAACGTTTTACGTCATTACGTAATAGTTTATAACGTTATACATTAGTACGTATTAGTATATAACGTTATACGTTATAAGGTATTACTACATAACGTTATACGTCATTACGTATTAGTATATAACGTTATACGTTATTACGTATTAGTATATAACGTTATACGTTAGTACGTATTAGTATATAACGTTTTACGTCATTACGTAATAGTATATAACGTTATACGTTATTACGTAACAGTATATAACGTTATACGTTATTACGTAATAGTATATAACGTTAAACGTCATTACGTAATAGTATATAACGTTATACGATATTACGTAATAGTTTATAACGTTAATCGTTAGTACGTGTTAGTATATAACGCTATACGTTATAAGGTAATATTACATAACGTTATACGTCATTACGTAATAGTATATAACGTTATACGCCATAACGTAATAGTATATAACGTTATACGTTATTACGTAATAGTATATAACGTTATATGTTATCACGTAATAGCATATAACATTATACGTCATTACGTAATAGTATATAGCGTTATACGTTATTACGTAATAGTATATAACGTTATACGTCATTACGTAATAGTATATAACGTTATACGTTATTACGTAACAGTATATAACGTTATACGTTATTACGTAATAGTATATAACGTTATACGTTATCACGTAATAGCATATAACGTTATACGTCATTACGTAATAGTATATAACGTTATACGTTATTACGTAATAGTATATAACGTTATACGTCATTACGTAATAGTATATAACGTTATACGTTATTACGTAATAGCATATAACGTTATACGTTATCACGTAATAGCATATAACGTTATACGTCATTACGTAATAGTATATAACGTTATACGTTATAACGTAATAGCATACAACGTTATACGTTATTACGTAATAGTATATAACGTTATACGTTATTACGTAATAGTATATAACGTTATACGTTATTACGTAATAGTTTATAACGTTATACGTTCGTTCGTAATAGTAGATAACGTTATACGTTATGAGGTAATACTACATAACGTTATACGTCATTACGTAATACTATATAACGATATACGTTAGTACGTATTAGTATATAACGTTTTACGTCATTATGTAATAGTATATAACGTTATACGATATTACGTAATAGTTTATAACGTTATACGTTAGTACGTGTTAGTATATAACGCTATACGTTATAAGGTAATACTACATAACGTTATACGTCATTACGTGATACTATATAACGTTATACGTCATTACGTAATAGTTTTCAACGTTATACGTTACTACGTAGTAGTATATAACGTTATACGTTATAAGGTAATACTACATAACGTTATACGTTATAAGGAAATACTACATAACGTTATACGTCATAAGGTAATACTATATAACGATATACGTTAGTACGTAATAGCATATAACGTTATACGTCATTGCGTAATGGTATATAACGTTATACGAGATATTAAGTAATAGTTTATAACGTTATACGTTAGTTCGTAATAGTATATAACGTTATACGTTATTACGTAATAGCATATAACGTTAGGCGTTATTACGTAATAGTTTATAACGTTATACGTTATAACGTAATAGCATATAACGTTATACGTCACTACGTAATAGTATATAACGTTATACGTTATTACGTAATAGTATATAACGTTAGGCGTCATTACATAATAGTATATAACGTTATACGTTACAACATAATAGCATATAACGTTATACGACACTACGTAATAGTATATAACGTTATACGTTATAACGTAATAGCATATAACGTTATACGACACTACGTAATAGTATATAACGTTATACGTTATTACGTAATAGTATATAACGTTATACGTTATTACGTAATAGCATATAACGTTATACGTCATTACGTAATAATATATAACGTTATACGTTAGTACGTATCAGTATATAACGTTTTACGTCATTACGTAATAGTATATAACGTTATACGTTATAACGTAATAGCATATAACGTTATACGTCATTACGTAATAGTATATAACGTTATACGTTATTACGTAATAGTATATAACGTTATACGTTATAACGTAATAGCATATAACGTTATACGACACTACGTAATAGTATATAACGTTATACGTCATTACGTAATACTATATATCGATATACGTTAGTACGTATTAGTATCTAACGTTTTACGTCATTACGTAATAGTATATAATGTTATACGTTATTACGTAATAGTATATAACGTTTTACGTCATTACGTATTAGTATATAACGTTATACGTTATAAGGTATTACTACATAACGTTATACGTTATTACGTAATAGTTTATAACGTTATACGTTATTAGGTAATAATTTATAACGTTATACGTTATTACGTATTAGCATATAACCTAATACCTCATTACGTATTACTACATAACGTTATACGTCATTACGTATTAGTATATAACGTTATACGTCATTACGTAATAGTATATAACGTTATACGACACTACGTAATAGTATATAACGTTATACGTTATTACGTAATAGTATATAACGTTATACGTTATTACGTAATAGCATATAACGTTATACGTTATTACGTAATAGCATATAACGTTATACGTCATTACGTAATAGTATATAACGTTATAAGTTAGTACGTATCAGTATATAACGTTTTACGTCATTACGTAATAGTATATAACGTTATACGTTATAACGTAATAGCATATAACGTTATACGACACTACGTAATAGTATATAACGTTATACGTTATTACGTAATAGTATATAACGTTATACGTTATTACGTAATAGTATATAACGTTATACGTTATTACGTAATAGTATATAACGTTAGGCGATATTACGTAATAGTTTATAACGTTATACGTTATAAGGTATTACTACATAACGTTATACGTCATTACGTATTAGTATATAACGTTATACGTCACTACGTAATAGTATATAACGTTATACGTTATTACGTAATAGTCTATAACGTTATACGTTATCACGTAATAGCATATAACGTTATACGTCATTACGTAATATAACGTTATACGAGATATTAAGTAATAGTTTATAACGTTATACGTTAGTTCGTAATAGTATATAACGTTATACGTTATTACGTAATAGCATATAACGTTATACGTCATTACGTAATAATAAATAACGTTATACGTTAGTACGTATCAGTATATAACGTTTTACGTCATTACGTAATATTATATAACGTTACACGTTATAACGTAATAGCATATAACGTTATACGTCATTACGTAATAGTATATAACGTTATACGAGATATTAAGTAATAGTTTATAACGTTATACGTTAGTTCGTAATAGTATATAACGTTATACGTTATTACGTAATAGCATATAACGTTAGGCGTTATTACGTAATAGTTTATATCGTTATACGTTATAAGGTATTACTACATAACGTTATACGTCATTACGTATTAGTATATAACGTTATACGTCATTACGTAATAGTATATAACGTTATACGTTATTACGTAATAGCATATAACGTTAGGCGTTATTACGTAATAGTTTATAACGTTATACGTAATAAGGTATTACTACATAACGTTATACGTTATTACGTAATAGTTTATAACGTTATACGTCATTACGTGTTAGTATATAACGTAATTCATTACTACGTAATAGTATATAACGTTATACGTTATTACGTAATGGCATATAACGTTATACGTCATTACGTAATAGTATATAATGTTATACGTTATTACGTAATAGTATATAACGTTATACGTTATTACGTAATAGTATATAACGTTATCCGTTATTACGTAATAGTTTACAACGTTATACGTTAATACGTACTAGTATATAACGTTATACGTCATAAGGTAATACTATATAACGATATACGCTAGTACGTAATAGTATATAACGTTTTACGTCATTACGTAATAGTATATAACGTTATACGTTATTACGTAATAGCATACAACGTTATACGTCGTTACGTAATAGTATATAACGTTATACGTTAGTACGTATTAGTATATAACGTTATACGTTATAAGGTAATACTACATAACGTTATGCGTCATTACGTATTACTATATAACGATATAAGATAGTACGTATTAGTATATAACGTTTTACGTCATTACGTAATAGTATATAACGTTATACGATATTACGTAATAGTATATAACGTTATACGACATTACGTATTAGTATATAACGTTATACATTATTACGTAATAGTATATAACGTTATACGTCATTACGTAATAGTTTATAACGTTATACATTAGTACGTATTAGTATATAACGCTATACGTTATAAGGTATTACTACATAACGTTATACGTCATTACGTATTAGTATATAACGTTATACGTTATAAGGTATTACTACATAACGTTATACGTTATTACGTAATTGTTTATAACGTTATACGTTATTACGTAATAGCATATAACGTTATACGTCATTACGTAATAGTATATAACGTTATAGGTTATTACGTAATAGTACATAACGTTATACGTTATTACGTAATAGTTTATAACGTTATACGTCATTACGTGTTAGTATATAACGATATACGTTATTACGTAACATTATATAACGTTATACGTTATTACGTAATAGTATATAACGTTTTACGTCATTACGTAATAGTTTATAACGTTATACGATATTACGTAATAGCATATAACGTTATACGTTATTACGTAATAGTATATAATGTTATACGATATTACGTAATAGTTTATAACGTTATACGTTAGTACGTGTTAGTATATAACGCTATATGTTATAAGGTAATACTACATAACTTTATACATCATTACGTAATAGTATATAACGTTATACGTCATAACGTATTAGTATATAACGTTTTACGTCATTACGTAATAGTATATAACGTTATACGTTATTACGTAATAGCATATAACGTTATACGTCATTACGTAATAGTATATAACGTTATACGTTATAAGGTAATACTCCATAACGTTATACGTCATTAAGTGATAATATATAACGTTATACGTTATTACGTAGTAGCATATAACGTTATACGACATTACGTTATAGTATATAACGTTATACGTTATTACGTAATATTATATAACGTTATACGATATTACGTAATAGTTTATAACGTTATACGTTAGTACGTATTAGTATATAACGTTATACGTTAGTACGTATTAGTATATAACGTTTTACGTCATTACGTAATAGTATATAGCTTTATACGTTAGTTCGTAATAGTATATAACGTTATACGATATTACGTAATAGTTTATAACGTTATACGTTAGTACGTGTTAGTATATAACGCTATACGTTATAAGGTAATACTACATAACGTTATACGTCATTACGTAATAGTATATAACGTTATACGTCATAACGTATTAGTATATAACGTTTTCCGTCATTACGTAATAGTATATAACGTTATACATTATTACGTATAGCATATAACGTTATACGTCATTACGTAATAGTATATAACGTTATACGTTATAAGGTAATACTCCATAACGTTATACGTCATTACGTGATAATATATAACGTTATACGTTATTACGTAGTAGCATATAACGTTATACTACATTACGTTATAGTATATAACGTTATACGTTATTACGTAATAGTATATAACGTTATACGTCATTACGTAATAATATATAACGTTATACGTTAGTACGTATCAGTATATAACGTTTTACGTCATTACGTAATAGTATATAACGTTATACGTTATAACGTAATAGCATATAACGTTATACGTCATTACGTAATAGTATATAACGTTATACGTTATTACGTAATAGTATATAACGTTATACGTTATTACGTAATAGTTTATAACGTTATACGTTAGTTAGTAACAGTCTATAACGTTATACGTTATAAGGTAACACTACATAACGTTATACGTCATTACGTGATAATATATAACGTTATACGTTATTACGTAATAGTTTACAACGTTACACGTTAGTACGTAGTAGTATATAACGTTATACGTTATAAGGTAATACTACATAACGTTATACGTTATAAGGTAATACTCCATAACGTTATACGTCATTACGTGATAATATATAACGTTATACGTCATTATGTATTAGCATATAACGTTATACGTCACTACGTAATAGTATATAACGTTATACGTTATTACGTAATAGCATATAATGTTATACGTCATTACGTAATAGTATATAACGTTATACGTTATTACGCAATAGTATATAACGTTATACGTTACTACGTAATAGTATATAACGTTATACGTTATTACGTAATAGCATATAACGTTATACGTCATTACGTAATAGTATATAACGTTATACGTTAGTACGTATCAGTATATAACGTTTTACGTCATTACGTAATAGTATATAACGTTATACGTTATAACGTAATAGCATATAACGTTATACGACACTACGTAATAGTATATAACGTTATACGTTATTACGCAATAGTATATAACGTTATACGTTATTACGTAATAGTATATAACGTTATACGTTATTACGTAACAGTATATAACGTTATACGTTATTACGTAATAGTTTATAACGTTATACGATCGTTCGTAATAGTAGATAACGTTATACGGTATAAGGTAATACTACATAACGTTATACGTCATTACGTAATACTATATAACGATATACGTTAGTACGTATTAGTATATAACGTTTTACGTCATTACGTAATAGTATATGATGTTATACGTTATTACGTAAGGGTATATAACGTTTTACGTCATTACGTAATAGTATATAACGTTATACGTTATAACGTATTAGCATATAACGTTATACGTTATAAGGTATTGCTACATAACGTTATACGTCATTACGTAATACTATATAACAATATACGTTAGTACGTATTAGTATATAACGTTTTACGTCATTACGTAATAGTATATAATGTTATACGTTATTACGTAATAGTATATAACGTTTTACGTCATTACGTAATAGTTTATAACGTTATACATTAGTACGTATTAGTATATAACGTTATACGTTATAAGGTATTACTACATAACGTTATACGTCATTACGTATTAGTATATAACGTTATACGTTATAAGGTATTACTACATAACGTTATACGTTATTACGTAATAGTTTATAACGTTATACGTTATTACGTAATAGTATATAACGTTATACGTTATTACGTAATAGTTTATAACGTTATACGTTAGTTCGTAATAGTATATAACGTTATACGTTATAAGGTATTACTAGATAACGTTATACGTCATTACGTAATACTATATAACGATATACGTTAGTACGTATTAGTATCTAACGTTTTACGTCATTACGTAATAGTATATAACGTTATACGTTATGACGTAGTAGCATATAACGTTATACGACATTACGTTATAGTATATAACGTTATACATTATTACGTAATAGTATATAACGTTATACGATATTACGTAATAGTTTATAACGTTATACGTTAGTACGTATTAGTATATAACGTTATACGTTAGTACGTATTAGTATATAACGTTTTACGTAATTACGTAATAGTATATAACGTTATACGTTATTACGTAATAGTATATAACGTTATACGTTATTACGTAATAGTATATAACGTTATACGTTATCACGTAATAGCATATAACGTTATACGTCATTACGTAATAGAATATAACGTTATACGTTATTACGTAATAGTATATAACGTTATACGTTATCACGTAATAGCATATAACGTTAGACGTCATTACGTAATAGTATATAACGTTATACGTTGTTACGTAATAGTATATAACGTTATACGTTATCACGTTATAGCATATAACGTTATACGTTATTACGTAATAGTATATAACGTTATACGTTATTACGTAATAGTATATAACGTTATACGATATTACGTAATAGTTTATAACGTTATACGTTAGTTCGTAATAGTATATAACGTTATACGTTATAAGGTAATACTACATAGCGTTATACGTCATTACGTAATACTATATAACGATATTCGTTACTACGTAACATTATATAACGTTATACGTTATTACGTAATAGTATATAACGTTTTACGTCATTACGTAATAGTTTATAACGTTATACGATATTACGTAATAGCATATAACGTTATACGTTATTACGTATTAGTATATAACGTTTTACGTAATTACGTAATAGTATATAACGTTATCCGATATTACGTAATAGTTTATAACGTTATACGTTAGTACGTGTTAGTATATAACGCTATACGTTATAAGGTAATACTACATAACGTTATACGCCATTACGTAATAGTATATAACGTTATACGTCATAACGTATTAGTATATAACGTTTTACGTCATTACGTAATAGTATATAACGTTATACGTTATTACGTAATAGCATATAACGTTATACGTCATTACGTAATAGTATATAACGTTATACGTTATAAGGTAATACTCCATAACGTTATACGTCATTGCGTGATAATATATAACGTTATACGTTATTACGTAGTAGCATATAACGTTATACGACATTACGTTATAGTATATAACGTTATACGTTATTACGTAATATTATATAACGTTATACGATATTACGTAATAGTATATAACGTTATACGTTATAAGGTAATACTCCATAACGTTATACGTCATTACGTGATAATATATAACGTTATACGTTATTACGTAGTAGCATATAACGTTATACGACATTACGTTATAGTATATAACGTTATACGTTATTACGTAATAGTATATAACGTTATACGATATTACGTAATAGTTTATAACGTTATACGTTAGTACGTATTAGTATATAACGTTCTACGTTAGTACGTATTAGTATATAACGTTTTACGTCATTACGTAGTAGCATATAACGTTATACGACATTACGTATTAGCATATAACGTTATACGTTATAAGGTATTACTACATAACGTTATACGTCATTACGTAATACTATATAACAATATACGTTAGTACGTATTAGTATATAACGTTTTACGTCATTACGTAATAGTATATAATGTTATACGTTATTACGTAATAGTATATAACGTTTTACGTCATTACGTAATAGTTTATAACGTTATACATTAGTACGTATTAGTATATAACGTTATACGTTATAAGGTATTACTACATAACGTTATACGTCATTACGTATTAGTATATAACGTTATACGTTATTACGTATTAGTATATAACGTTATACGTTAGTACGTATTAGTATATAACGTTTTACGTCATTACGTAATAGTATATAACGTTATACGTTATTACGTAACAGTACATAACGTTATACGTTATTACGTAATAGTATATAACGTTATACGTCATTACGTAATAGTATATAACGTTATACGATATTACGTAATAGTTTATAACGTTAATAGTTAGTACGTGTTAGTATATAACGCTATACGTTATAAGGTAATATTACATAACGTTATACGTCATTACGTAATAGTATATAACGTTATACGTCATAACGTAATAGTATATAATGTTATACGTTATTACGTAATAGTATATAACGTTATATGTTATCACGTAATAGCATATAACATTATACGTCATTACGTAATAGTATATAACGTTATACGTTATTACGTAATAGTATATAACGTTATACGTTAGTACGTAATAGTATATAACGTTTTACGTTAGAACGTAATAGTATATAACGATATACGTCATTTCGTAATAGTATATAACGTTATACGTTATTACGTAATAGTATATAACGTTATACGTTATCACGTAATAGCATATAACGTTTACGTCATTACGTAATAGTATATAACGTTATACGTTATTACGTAATATTATATAACGTTATACGTAATTACGTAATAGTATATAACGTTATTCGTTATCACGTAACAGTATATACCGTTATACGTTATTACGTAATAGTTTATAACGTTATACGTTAGTTCGTAATAGTATATAACGTTATAAGTTATAAGGTAATACTACATAACGTTATACGTCATTACGTAATACTATATAACGATATACGTTAGTACGTATTAGTATATGACGTTATACGTTATTACGTAATAGTATATAACGTTATACGATATTACGTAAATGTTTATAACGTTATACGTTAGTACGTGTTAGTATATAACGCTATACGTTATAAGGTAATACTACATAACGTTATACGTCATTACGTAATAGTATATAACGTTATACGATATAAGGTATTAGTACATAACGTTATACGTTATTACGTAGTAGCATATAACGTTATACGACATTACGTTATAGTATATAACGTTATACGTTATTACGTAATAGTATATAACGTTATACGATATTACGTAATAATTTATAACGTTATACGTTAGTACGTATTAGTATATAACGTTATACGTTATAAGGTAATACTACATAACGTTATACGTCATTACGTAATACTATATAACGATATACGTTAGTACATATTAGTATCTAACGTTTTACGTCATTACGTAATAGTATATAACGTTATACGTTATTACGTAGTAGCATATAACGTTATACGACATTACGTATTAGCGTATAACGTTATACGTTATAAGGTATTACTACATAACGCTATACGTCATTACGTAATACTATATAACAATATACGTTAGAACGTATTAGTATATAACGTTTTACGTCATTACGTAATAGTATATAATGTTATACGTTATTACGTAATAGTACATAACGTTTTACGTCATTACGTAATAGTTTATAACGTTATACATTAGTACGTATTAGTATATAACGTTATACGTTATAAGGAATTACTACATAACGTTATACGTCATTACGTATTAGGATATAACGTTATACGTTATAAGGTATTACTACATAACGTTATACGTTATTACGTAATAGTTTATAGCGTTATACGTTATTACGTTATAGTATATAACGTTATACGTTATTACGTAATTGTTTATATCGTTATACGTTAGTTCGTAATAGTATATAACGTTATACGTTATAAGGTAATACTACATAACGTTATACGTCATTACGTAATAGTATATAACGTTATACGTTATTACGTTATAGTATATAACGTTATACGTTAGTACGTATTAGTATATAACGTTTTACGTTATCACGTAATAGCATATAACGTTATACGTCATTACGTAATAGTATATAACGTTATACGTTATTACGTAATAGTATATAACGTTATACGATATTACGTAATAGTTTATAACGTTATACGTTAGTACGTATTAGTATCTAACGTTTTACGTCATTACGTAATATTATATAACGTTATACGTTGTTACGTAGTAGCATATAACGTTATACGACATTACGTTATAGTATATAACGTTATACGTTATTACGTAATAGTATATAACGTTATACGATATTACGTAATAGTTTATAACGTTATACGTTAGTACGTATTAGTATATAACGTTATACGTTAGTACGTATTAGTATATAACGTTTTACGTCATTACGTAATACTATATAACGTTATACGTTATTACGTAACAGTATATAACGTTATACGTTATTACGTAATAGTATATAACGTTATACGTTATCACGTAATAGCATATAACGTTATACATCATTACGTAATAGTATATAACGTTATACGTTATTACGTAATAGTATATAACGTTATACGTCATTACGTAATAGTATATAACGTTATACGTTATAAGGTAATACTCCATAACGTTATACGTCATTACGTAATAGTATATAACGTTATACGTTATTACGTTATAGTATATAACGTTATACGTAATTACGTAATAGTATATAATGTTATACGTTATTACGTAATAGTATATAACGTTATACGTCATTTCGTAATAGTATATAACGTTATACGTTATTACGTAATAGTATATAACGTTATACGTTATCACGTAATAGCATATAACGTTATACGTCATTACGTAATAGTATATAACGTTATACGTTATTACGTAATATTATATAACGTTATACGTAATTACGTAATAGTATATAACGTTATTCGTTATCACGTAACAGTATATAACGTTATACGTCATTACGTAATAGTATATAACGTTATACGTTATTACGTAATATTATATAACGTTATACGTAATTACGTAATAGTATATAACGTTATACGATATTACGTAAATGTTTATAACGTTATACGTTAGTACGTGTTAGTATATAACGCTATACGTTATAAGGTAATACTACATAACGTTATACGTTATTACGTAATAGTATATAACGTTATACGATATAAGGTATTACTACATAACGTTATACGTTATTACGTAATAGTATATAATGTTATACGTTATTACGTAATAGTATATAATGTTATACGTTATTACGTAATAGTACATAACGTTTTACGTCATTACGTAATAGTTTATAGCGTTATACATTAGTACGTATTAGTATATAACGTTATACGTTATAAGGAACTACTACATAACGTTATACGTCATTACGTATTAGTATATAACGTTATACGTTATAAGGTATTACTACATAACGTTATACGTTATTACGTAATATTTTATAGCGTTATACGTTATTACGTAATAGTATATAACGTTATACGTTATTACGTAATTGTTTATAACGTTATACGTTAGTTCGTAATAGTATATAACGTTATACGTTATAAGGTAATACTACATAACGTTATACGTCATTACGTAATAGTATATAACGTTATACGTTATTACGTTATAGTATATAACGTTATACGTTAGTACGTATTAGTATATAACGTTTTACGTTATCACGTAATAGCATATAACGTTATACGTCATTACGTAATAGTATATAACGTTATACGTTTTTACGTAATAGTATATAACGTTATACGATATTACGTAATAGTTTATAACGTTATACGTTAGTACGTATTAGTATCTAACGTTTTACGTCATTACGTAATATTATATAACGTTATACGTTGTTACGTAGTAGCATATAACGTTATACGACATTACGTTATAGTATATAACGTTATACGTTATTACGTAATAGTATATAACGTTATACGATATTACGTAATAGTTTATAACGTTATACGTTAGTACGTATTAGTATATAACGTTATACGTTAGTACTTATTAGTATATAACGTTTTACGTCATTACGTAATAGTATATAACGTTATACGTTATTACGTAACAGTATATAACGTTATACGTTATTACGTAATAGTATATAACGTTATACGTTATCACGTAATAGCATATAACGTTATACGTCATTACGTAATAGTATATAACGTTATACGTTATTACGTAATAGTATATAACGTTATACGTCATTACGTAATAGTATATAACGTTATACGTTATAAGGTAATACTCCATAACGTTATACGTCATTACGTAATAGTAAATAACGTTATACGTTATAAGGTAATACTCCATAACGTTATACGTCATTACGTAATAATATATACCGTTATACGTTATTACGTAGTAGCATATAACGTTATACGACATTACGTTATAGTATATAACGTTATACGTCATTACGTATTACTATATAACGATATACGTTAGTACGTATTAGTATCTAACGTTTTACGTCATTACGTAATAGTATATAACGTTATACGTTATTACGTAGTAGCATATAACGTTATACGACATTACGTATTAGCGTATAACGTTATACGTTATAAGGTATTACTACATAACGCTATACGTCATTACGTAATACTATATAACAGTATACGTTAGTACGTATTAGTATATAACGTTTTACGTCATTACGTAATAGTATATA
The DNA here is from genome assembly GCF_905332965.1 of Bombus pascuorum. Taxonomy (NCBI): domain Eukaryota; kingdom Metazoa; phylum Arthropoda; class Insecta; order Hymenoptera; family Apidae; genus Bombus; species Bombus pascuorum. Next base: position 2,718,662 of record NC_083495.1, on the reverse strand, counting down.
ACGTTATACGTTATTACGTAACAGTATATAATGTGATACGTTAGTTCGTAATAGTATATAACGTTATACGTTATAAGGTAATACTACATAACGTTATACGTCATTACGTAATACTATATAACGATATACGTTAGTACGTATTAGTATATAACGTTTTACGTCATTACGTAATAGTATATGATGTTATACGTTATTACGTAATGGTATATAACGTTTTACGTCATTACGTAATAGTATATAACGTTATACGTTATAACGTATTAGCATATAACGTTATACGTTATAAGGTATTGCTACATAACGTTATACGTCATTACGTAATACTATATAACAATATACGTTAGTACGTATTAGTATATAACGTTTTACGTCATTACGTAATAGTATATAATGTTATACGTTATTACGTAATAGTATATAACGTTTTACGTCATTACGTAATAGTTTATAACGTTATACATTAGTACGTATTAGTATATAACGTTATACGTTATAAGGTATTACTACATAACGTTATACGTCATTACGTATTAGTATATAACGTTATACGTTATAAGGTATTACTACATAACGTTATACGTTATTACGTAATAGTTTATAACGTTATACGTTATTACGTAATAGTATATAACGTTATACGTTATTACGTAATAGTTTATAACGTTATACGTTAGTTCGTAATAGTATATAACGTTATACGTTATAAGGTATTACTAGATAACGTTATACGTCATTACGTAATACTATATAACGATATACGTTAGTACGTATTAGTATCTAACGTTTTACGTCATTACGTAATAGTATATAACGTTATACGTTATGACGTAGTAGCATATAACGTTATACGACATTACGTTATAGTATATAACGTTATACATTATTACGTAATAGTATATAACGTTATACGATATTACGTAATAGTTTATAACGTTATACGTTAGTACGTATTAGTATATAACGTTATACGTTAGTACGTATTAGTATATAACGTTTTACGTAATTACGTAATAGTATATAACGTTATACGTTATTACGTAATAGTATATAACGTTATACGTTATTACGTAATAGTATATAACGTTATACGTTATCACGTAATAGCATATAACGTTATACGTCATTACGTAATAGAATATAACGTTATACGTTATTACGTAATAGTATATAACGTTATACGTTATCACGTAATAGCATATAACGTTAGACGTCATTACGTAATAGTATATAACGTTATACGTTGTTACGTAATAGTATATAACGTTATACGTTATCACGTTATAGCATATAACGTTATACGTTATTACGTAATAGTATATAACGTTATACGTTATTACGTAATAGTATATAACGTTATACGATATTACGTAATAGTTTATAACGTTATACGTTAGTTCGTAATAGTATATAACGTTATACGTTATAAGGTAATACTACATAGCGTTATACGTCATTACGTAATACTATATAACGATATTCGTTACTACGTAACATTATATAACGTTATACGTTATTACGTAATAGTATATAACGTTTTACGTCATTACGTAATAGTTTATAACGTTATACGATATTACGTAATAGCATATAACGTTATACGTTATTACGTAATAGTATATAACGTTATCCGATATTACGTAATAGTTTATAACGTTATACGTTAGTACGTGTTAGTATATAACGCTATACGTTATAAGGTAATACTACATAACGTTATACGCCATTACGTAATAGTATATAACGTTATACGTCATAACGTATTAGTATATAACGTTTTACGTCATTACGTAATAGTATATAACGTTATACGTTATTACGTAATAGCATATAACGTTATACGTCATTACGTAATAGTATATAACGTTATACGTTATAAGGTAATACTCCATAACGTTATACGTCATTGCGTGATAATATATAACGTTATACGTTATTACGTAGTAGCATATAACGTTATACGACATTACGTTATAGTATATAACGTTATACGTTATTACGTAATATTATATAACGTTATACGATATTACGTAATAGTATATAACGTTATACGTTATAAGGTAATACTCCATAACGTTATACGTCATTACGTGATAATATATAACGTTATACGTTATTACGTAGTAGCATATAACGTTATACGACATTACGTTATAGTATATAACGTTATACGTTATTACGTAATAGTATATAACGTTATACGATATTACGTAATAGTTTATAACGTTATACGTTAGTACGTATTAGTATATAACGTTCTACGTTAGTACGTATTAGTATATAACGTTTTACGTCATTACGTAGTAGCATATAACGTTATACGACATTACGTATTAGCATATAACGTTATACGATATAAGGTATTACTACATAACGTTATACGTCATTACGTAATACTATATAACAATATACGTTAGTACGTATTAGTATATAACGTTTTACGTCATTACGTAATAGTATATAATGTTATACGTTATTACGTAATAGTATATAACGTTTTACGTCATTACGTAATAGTTTATAACGTTATACATTAGTACGTATTAGTATATAACGTTATACGTTATAAGGTATTACTACATAACGTTATACGTCATTACGTATTAGTATATAACGTTATACGTTATTACGTATTAGTATATAACGTTATACGTTAGTACGTATTAGTATATAACGTTTTACGTCATTACGTAATAGTATATAACGTTATACGTTATTACGTAACAGTACATAACGTTATACGTTATTACGTAATAGTATATAACGTTATACGTCATTACGTAATAGTATATAACGTTATACGATATTACGTAATAGTTTATAACGTTAATAGTTAGTACGTGTTAGTATATAACGCTATACGTTATAAGGTAATATTACATAACGTTATACGTCATTACGTAATAGTATATAACGTTATACGTCATAACGTAATAGTATATAATGTTATACGTTATTACGTAATAGTATATAACGTTATATGTTATCACGTAATAGCATATAACATTATACGTCATTACGTAATAGTATATAACGTTATACGTTATTACGTAATAGTATATAACGTTATACGTAATTACGTAATAGTATATAATGTTATACGTTATTACGTAATAGTATATAACGATATACGTCATTTCGTAATAGTATATAACGTTATACGTTATTACGTAATAGTATATAACGTTATACGTTATCACGTAATAGCATATAACGTTTACGTCATTACGTAATAGTATATAACGTTATACGTTATTACGTAATATTATATAACGTTATACGTAATTACGTAATAGTATATAACGTTATTCGTTATCACGTAACAGTATATACCGTTATACGTTATTACGTAATAGTTTATAACGTTATACGTTAGTTCGTAATAGTATATAACGTTATAAGTTATAAGGTAATACTACATAACGTCATACGTCATTACGTAATACTATATAACGATATACGTTAGTACGTATTAGTATATGACGTTATACGTTATTACGTAATAGTATATAACGTTATACGATATTACGTAAATGTTTATAACGTTATACGTTAGTACGTGTTAGTATATAACGCTATACGTTATAAGGTAATACTACATAACGTTATACGTCATTACGTAATAGTATATAACGTTATACGATATAAGGTATTAGTACATAATGTTATACGTTATTACGTAGTAGCATATAACGTTATACGACATTACGTTATAGTATATAACGTTATACGTTATTACGTAATAGTATATAACGTTATACGATATTACGTAATAATTTATAACGTTATACGTTAGTACGTATTAGTATATAACGTTATACGTTATAAGGTAATACTACATAACGTTATACGTCATTACGTAATACTATATAACGATATACGTTAGTACATATTAGTATCTAACGTTTTACGTCATTACGTAATAGTATATAACGTTATACGTTATTACGTAGTAGCATATAACGTTATACGACATTACGTATTAGCGTATAACGTTATACGTTATAAGGTATTACTACATAACGCTATACGTCATTACGTAATACTATATAACAATATACGTTAGAACGTATTAGTATATAACGTTTTACGTCATTACGTAATAGTATATAATGTTATACGTTATTACGTAATAGTACATAACGTTTTACGTCATTACGTAATAGTTTATAACGTTATACATTAGTACGTATTAGTATATAACGTTATACGTTATAAGGAATTACTACATAACGTTATACGTCATTACGTATTAGGATATAACGTTATACGTTATAAGGTATTACTACATAACGTTATACGTTATTACGTAATAGTTTATAGCGTTATACGTTATTACGTTATAGTATATAACGTTATACGTTATTACGTAATTGTTTATATCGTTATACGTTAGTTCGTAATAGTATATAACGTTATACGTTATAAGGTAATACTACATAACGTTATACGTCATTACGTAATAGTATATAACGTTATACGTTATTACGTTATAGTATATAACGTTATACGTTAGTACGTATTAGTATATAACGTTTTACGTTATCACGTAATAGCATATAACGTTATACGTCATTACGTAATAGTATATAACGTTATACGTTATTACGTAATAGTATATAACGTTATACGATATTACGTAATAGTTTATAACGTTATACGTTAGTACGTATTAGTATCTAACGTTTTACGTCATTACGTAATATTATATAACGTTATACGTTGTTACGTAGTAGCATATAACGTTATACGACATTACGTTATAGTATATAACGTTATACGTTATTACGTAATAGTATATAACGTTATACGATATTACGTAATAGTTTATAACGTTATACGTTAGTACGTATTAGTATATAACGTTATACGTTAGTACGTATTAGTATATAACGTTTTACGTCATTACGTAATACTATATAACGTTATACGTTATTACGTAACAGTATATAACGTTATACGTTATTACGTAATAGTATATAACGTTATACGTTATCACGTAATAGCATATAACGTTATACGTCATTACGTAATAGTATATAACGTTATACGTTATTACGTAATAGTATATAACGTTATACGTCATTACGTAATAGTATATAACGTTATACGTTATAAGGTAATACTCCATAACGTTATACGTCATTACGTAATAGTATATAACGTTATACGTTATTACGTTATAGTATATAACGTTATACGTAATTACGTAATAGTATATAATGTTATACGTTATTACGTAATAGTATATAACGTTATACGTCATTTCGTAATAGTATATAACGTTATACGTTATTACGTAATAGTATATAACGTTATACGTTATCACGTAATAGCATATAACGTTATACGTCATTACGTAATAGTATATAACGTTATACGTTATTACGTAATATTATATAACGTTATACGTAATTACGTAATAGTATATAACGTTATTCGTTATCACGTAACAGTATATAACGTTATACGTCATTACGTAATAGTATATAACGTTATTCGTTATCACGTAACAGTATATAACGTTATACGTAATTACGTAATAGTATATAACGTTATACGATATTACGTAAATGTTTATAACGTTATACGTTAGTACGTGTTAGTATATAACGCTATACGTTATAAGGTAATACTACATAACGTTATACGTTATTACGTAATAGTATATAACGTTATACGATATAAGGTATTACTACATAACGTTATACGTTATTACGTAATAGTATATAATGTTATACGTTATTACGTAATAGTATATAATGTTATACGTTATTACGTAATAGTACATAACGTTTTACGTCATTACGTAATAGTTTATAGCGTTATACATTAGTACGTATTAGTATATAACGTTATACGTTATAAGGAACTACTACATAACGTTATACGTCATTACGTATTAGTATATAACGTTATACGTTATAAGGTATTACTACATAACGTTATACGTTATTACGTAATAATTTATAGCGTTATACGTTATTACGTAATAGTATATAACGTTATACGTTATTACGTAATTGTTTATAACGTTATACGTTAGTTCGTAATAGTATATAACGTTATACGTTATAAGGTAATACTACATAACGTTATACGTCATTACGTAATAGTATATAACGTTATACGTTATTACGTTATAGTATATAACGTTATACGTTAGTACGTATTAGTATATAACGTTTTACGTTATCACGTAATAGCATATAACGTTATACGTCATTACGTAATAGTATATAACGTTATACGTTATTACGTAATAGTATATAACGTTATACGATATTACGTAATAGTTTATAACGTTATACGTTAGTACGTATTAGTATCTAACGTTTTACGTCATTACGTAATATTATATAACGTTATACGTTGTTACGTAGTAGCATATAACGTTATACGACATTACGTTATAGTATATAACGTTATACGTTATTACGTAATAGTATATAACGTTATACGATATTACGTAATAGTTTATAACGTTATACGTTAGTACGTATTAGTATATAACGTTATACGTTAGTACTTATTAGTATATAACGTTTTACGTCATTACGTAATAGTATATAACGTTATACGTTATTACGTAACAGTATATAACGTTATACGTTATTACGTAATAGTATATAACGTTATACGTTATCACGTAATAGCATATAACGTTATACGTCATTACGTAATAGTATATAACGTTATACGTTATTACGTAATAGTATATAACGTTATACGTCATTACGTAATAGTATATAACGTTATACGTTATAAGGTAATACTCCATAACGTTATACGTCATTACGTAATAGTAAATAACGTTATACGTTATAAGGTAATACTCCATAACGTTATACGTCATTACGTGATAATATATACCGTTATACGTTATTACGTAGTAGCATATAACGTTATACGACATTACGTTATAGTATATAACGTTATACGTCATTACGTATTACTATATAACGATATACGTTAGTACGTATTAGTATCTAACGTTTTACGTCATTACGTAATAGTATATAACGTTATACGTTATTACGTAGTAGCATATAACGTTATACGACATTACGTATTAGCGTATAACGTTATACGTTATAAGGTATTACTACATAACGCTATACGTCATTACGTAATACTATATAACAGTATACGTTAGTACGTATTAGTATATAACGTTTTACGTCATTACGTAATAGTATATAATGTTATACGTTATTACGTAAGAGTACTTAACGTTTTACGTCATTAGGTAATAGTTTATAACGTTATACATTAGTACGTATTAGTATATAACGTTATACGTTATAAGGAATTACTACATAACGTTATACGTCATTACGTATTAGTATATAACGTTATACGTTATAAGGTATTACCACATAACGTTATACGTTATTACGTAATAGTTTATAGCGTTATACGTTATTACGTAATAGTATATAACGTTGTACGTTATTACGTAATTGTTTATAACGTTATACGTTAGTTCGTAATAGTATATAACGTTATACGTTATAAGGTAATACTACATAACGTTATACGTCATTACGTAATACTATATAACGATATACGTTAGTACGTATTAGTATATAACGTTATACGTTAGTACGTATTAGTATATAACGTTTTACGTCATTACGTAATAGTATATAACGTTATACGTTATTACGTAACAGTATATAATGTGATACGTTAGTTCGTAATAGTATATAACGTTATACGTTATAAGGTAATACTACATAACGTTATACGTCATTACGTAATACTATATAACGATATACGTTAGTACGTAACATTATATAACGTTATACGTTATTACGTAATAGCATATAACGATATACGCCATTACGTAATAGTATATAACGTTATACGTTATTACGTAATAGTATATAACGTTATACGATATTACGTAATAGTTTATAACGTTATACGTTAGTACGTGTTAGTATATAACGCTATACGTTTTAAGGTAATACTACATAACGTTATACGTCATTACGTAATACTACATAACGTTATACGTCATTACGTAATACTATATAACGATATACGTTAGTACGTAACATTATATAACGTTATACGTTATTACGTAATAGCATATAACGATATACGCCATTACGTAATAGTATATAACGTTATACGTTATTACGTAATAGTATATAACGTTATACGATATTACGTAATAGTTTATAACGTTATACGTTAGTACGTGTTAGTATATAACGCTATACGTTATAACGTAATAGCATATAACGTTATACGTTAGTTCGTAACAGTATATAACGTTATACGTTATTACGTAATAGTATATAACGTTATACGATATTACGTAATAGTTTATAACGTTATACGTTAGTTCGTAATAGTATATAACGTTATACGTCATTACGTAAGAGCATATAACGTTATACGTTAGTTCGTAATAGTATATAACGTTATACGTCATTACGTAATAGTATATAACGTTATACGTTATTACGTAATAGTTTATAACGTTATACGTTATCACGTGTTAGTATATAACGTAATACATTATTACGTAATAGTATATAACGTTATACGTTATTACGTAATAGTTTATAGCGTTATGCGATATTACGTAATAGCATATAACGTTATACGTCATTACGTAATAGTATATAACGTTATACGTTATTACGTAATAGTATATAACGTTTTACGTCATTACGTAGTAGTAAATAACGTTATACGTTATTACGTAATAGCATATAACGATATACGTCATTACGTAATAGTATATAACGTTATACGTTATTACGTAAGAGCATATAACGTTATACGTCATTATGTAATAGCATATAACGTTATACGTTATTACGTAATAGTATATAACGTTATCCGTTATTACGTAATAGTTTACAACGTTATACGTTAATACGTACTAGTATATCACGTTATACGTTATAAGGTAATACTACATAACGTTATACGTCGTAAGGTAATACTATATAACCATATACGCTAGTACGTAATAGTATATAACGCTTTACGTCATTACGTAATAGTATATAACGTTATACGATATTACGTAATAGTTTATAACGTTATACGTTAGTACGTATTAGTATATAACGTTATACGTTAGTACGTATTAGTATATAACGTTTTACGTCATTACGTAATAGTATATAACGTTATACGTTATTACGTAACAGTATATAACGTTATACGTTATGACGTAATAGTATATAACGTTATACGTTATCACGTAATAGCATATAACGTTATACGTCATTACGTAATAGTATATTACGTTATACGTTATTACGTAATAGTATATAACGTTATACGTTATCACGTAATAGCATATAACGTTATACGATATTACGTAATAGTTTATAATGTTATACGTTAGTTCGTAATAGTATATAACGTTATACGTTATAAGGTAATACTACATAACGTTATACGTCATTACGTAATACTATATAACGATATACGTTAGTACGTAACATTATATAACGTTATACGTTATTACGTAATAGCATATAACGTTATACGCCATTACGTAATAGTATATAACGTTATACGTTATTACGTAATAGTATATAACGTTATACGATATTACGTAATAGTATATAACGTTATACGTTATTACGTAATAGCATATAACGTTATACGCCATTACGTAATAGTATATAACGTTATACGTTATTACGTAATAGTATATAACGTTATACGTTATTACGTAATAGTTTATAGCGTTATGCGTTATTACGTAATAGCATATAACGTTATACGTCATTACGTAATAGTTTATAACGTTATACGTTATTACGAAATAGCATATAACGATATACGTCATTACGTAATAGTATATAACGTTATACGTTATTACGTAAGAGCATATAACTTTATACGTCATTATGTAATAGCATATAACGTTATACGTTATTACGTAATAGTATATAACGTTATCCGTTATTACGTAATAGTTTACAACGTTATACGTTAATACGTACTAGTATATAACGTTATACGTTATCACGTGATAGCATATAACGTTAGTATATAACGTTCTACGTTATAAGGTAATACTACATAACGTTATGCGTCATTACGTATTACTATATAACGATATAAGATAGTACGTATTAGTATATAACGTTTTACGTCATTACGTAATAGTATATAACGTTATACGATATTACGTAATAGCATATAACGTTATACGTCACTACGTAATAGTATATAACGTTATACGTTATTACGTAATAGCATATAACGTTATACGTCATTACGTAATAGTATATAACGTTATACGTTTGTACGTATCAGTATATAACGTTTTACGTCATTACGTAATAGTTTATAACGTTATACGTTTGTACGTATCAGTTTATAACGTTTTACGTCATTACGTAATAGTATATAACGTTATACGTTATAACGTAATAGTATATAACGTTATACGTTATTACGTAATAGTTTATAGCGTTATGCGATATTACGTAATAGCATATAACGTTATACGTCATTACGTAATAGTATATAACGTTATACGTTATAAGGTAATACTACATAACGTTATACGTCATTACGTAATACTATATAACGATATACGTTAGTACGTAACATTATATAACGTTATACGTTATTACGTAATAGCATATAACGTTATACGCCATTACGTAATAGTATATAACGTTATACGTTATTACGTAATAGTATATAACGTTATACGATATTACGTAATAGTATATAACGTTTTACGTCATTACGTAATAGTATATAACGTTATACGTTATTACGTAATAGTATATAACGTTATACGTCATTACGTAATAGTATATAACGTTATACGTTATTACGTAATAGTTTATAACGTTATACGTTATCACGTGTTAGTATATAACGTAATACATTATTACGTAATAGTATATAACGTTATACGTTATTACGTAATAGTTTATAGCGTTATGCGATATTACGTAATAGCATATAACGTTATACGTCATTACGTAATAGTATATAACGTTATACGTTATTACGTAATAGTATATAACGTTTTACGTCATTACGTAGTAGTAAATAACGTTATACGTTATTACGTAATAGCATATAACGATATACGTCATTACGTAATAGTATATAACGTTATACGTTATTACGTAAGAGCATATAACGTTATACGTCATTATGTAATAGCATATAACGTTATACGTTATTACGTAATAGTATATAACGTTATCCGTTATTACGTAATAGTTTACAACGTTATACGTTAATACGTACTAGTATATCACGTTATACGTTATAAGGTAATACTACATAACGTTATACGTCGTAAGGTAATACTATATAACCATATACGCTAGTACGTAATAGTATATAACGCTTTACGTCATTACGTAATAGTATATAACGTTATACGATATTACGTAATAGTTTATAACGTTATACGTTAGTACGTATTAGTATATAACGTTTTACGTCATTACGTAATAGTATATAACGTTATACGTTATTACGTAACAGTATATAACGTTATACGTTATGACGTAATAGTATATAACGTTATACGTTATCACGTAATAGCATATAACGTTATACGTCATTACGTAATAGTATATTACGTTATACGTTATTACGTAATAGTATATAACGTTATACGTTATCACGTAATAGCATATAACGTTATACGATATTACGTAATAGTTTATAATGTTATACGTTAGTTCGTAATAGTATATAACGTTATACGTTATAAGGTAATACTACATAACGTTATACGTCATTACGTAATACTATATAACGATATACGTTAGTACGTAACATTATATAACGTTATACGTTATTACGTAATAGCATATAACGTTATACGCCATTACGTAATAGTATATAACGTTATACGTTATTACGTAATAGGATATAACGTTATACGATATTACGTAATAGTATATAACGTTATACGTTATTACGTAATAGCATATAACGTTATACGCCATTACGTAATAGTATATAACGTTATACGTTATTACGTAATAGTATATAACGTTATACGTTATTACGTAATAGTTTATAGCGTTATGCGTTATTACGTAATAGCATATAACGTTATACGTCATTACGTAATAGTTTATAACGTTATACGTTATTACGTAATAGTATATAACGTTTTGCGTCATTACGTAATAGTATATAACGTTATACGTTATTACGAAATAGCATATAACGATATACGTCATTACGTAATAGTATATAACGTTATACGTTATTACGTAAGAGCATATAACGTTATACGTCATTATGTAATAGCATATAACGTTATACGTTATTACGTAATAGTATATAACGTTATCCGTTATTACGTAATAGTTTACAACGTTATACGTTAATACGTACTAGTATATAACGTTATACGTTATAAGGTAATACTACATAACGTTATACGTCATAAGGTAATACTATATAACCATATACGCTAGTACGTAATAGTATATAACGCTTTACGTCATTACGTAATAGTATATAACGTTTTACGTCATTACGTAATATTATATAACGTTATACGTTGTTACGTAGTAGCATATAACGTTATACGTTAGTACGTAATAGTATATAACGTTTTACGTCATTACGTAATAGTATATAACGTTATACGTTATTACGTAATAGCATATAACGATATACGTCATTACGTAATAGTATATAACGTTATACGTTATTACGTAAGAGCATATAACGTTATACGTCATTATGTAATAGCATATAACGTTATACGTTATTACGTAATAGTATATAACATATCCGTTATTACGTAATAGTTTACAACGTTATACGTTAATACGTACTAGTATATAACGTTATACGTTATAAGGTAATACTACATAACGTTATACGTCATAAGGTAATACTATATAACCATATACGCTAGTACGTAATAGTATATAACGCTTTACGTCATTACGTAATAGTATATAACGTTTTACGTCATTACGTAATATTATATAACGTTATACGTTGTTACGTAGTAGCATATAACGTTATACGACATTACGTTATAGTATATAACGTTATACGTTATTACGTAATAGTATATAATGTTATACGTTATTACGTAATAGGATATAACGTTTTACGTCATTACGTAATAGTTTATAACGTTATACATCAGTACGTATTAGTATATAACGTTACACGTTATAAGTTATTACTACATAACGTTATACGTTATTTCGTAATAGTATATAATGTTATACGCTATTACGTAATAGGATATAACGTTTTACGTCATTACGTAATAGTTTATAACGTTCTACATCAGTACGTATTAGTATATAACGTTATACGTTATAAGGTATTTCTACATAACGTTATACGTCATTACGTATTAGTATATAACGCTATACGTTATAAGGTAATACTACATAACGTTATACGTCATTACGTATTAGTATATAACGTTATACGATATTACGTAATAGTTTATAACGTTATACGTTAGTTCGTAATAGTATATAACGTTATACGTCATTACGTAATAGTATATAACGTTATACGTTATTACGTAATAGTATATAACGTTATACGTTATCACGTGATAGCATATAACGTTAGTATATAACGTTCTACGTTATAAGGTAATACTACATAACGTTATGCGTCATTACGTATTACTATATAACGATATAAGTTAGTACGTATTAGTATATAACGTTTTACGTCATTACGTAATAGTATATAACGTTATACGATATTACGTAATAGCATATAACGTTATACGTCACTACGTAATAGTATATAACGTTATACGTTATTACGTAATAGCATATAACGTTATACGTCATTACGTAATAGTATATAACGTTATACGTTTGTACGTATCAGTATATAACGTTTTACGTCATTACGTAATAGTTTATAACGTTATACGTTTGTACGTATCAGTTTATAACGTTTTACGTCATTACGTAATAGTATATAACGTTATACGTTATAACGTAATAGTATATAACGTTATACGTTATTACGTAAGAGCATATAACGTTTTACGTCATTACGTAATAGTATATAACGTTATACGTTATAAGGTATTACTACATAACGTTATACGTCATTACGTATTAGTATATAACGTTATACGTCACTACGTAATAGTATATAACGTTATACGTTATTACGTAATAGTTTATAACGTTATACGTTAGTTCGTAATAGTATATAACGTTATACGTTAGTACGTATTAGTATATAACGTTTTACGTCATTACGTAATAGTATATAACGTTATACGTTAGTACGTATCAGTATATAACGTTTTACGCCATTACGTAATAGTATATAACGTTATACGTTATAACGTAATAGCATATAACGTTATACGACACTACGTAATAGTATATAACGTTATACGTTATTACGTAATAGTATATAACGTTATACGTTATTACGTAATATTATATAACGTTATACGTTATTACGTAATAGTATATAACGTCATACGTCACTACGTAATAGTATATAACGTTATACGTTATTACGTAATAGTTTATAACGTTATACGTTAGTTCGTAATAGTATATAACGTTATACGTTATTACGTAATAGTATATAACGTTATACGTTATTACGTAATATTATATAACGTTATACGTTATTACGTAATAGTATATAACGTTAGGCGATATTACGTAATAGTTTATAACGTTATACGTTATAAGGTATTACTACATAACGTTATACGTCATTACGTATTAGTATATAACGTCATACGTCACTACGTAATAGTATATAACGTTATACGTTATTACGTAATAGTTTATAACGTTATACGTTAGTTCGTAATAGTATATAACGTTATACGTTAGTACGTATTAGTATATAACGTTTTACGTCATTACGTAATAGTATATAACGTTATACGTTATTACGTAATAGCATATAACGTTATACGTTATTACGTAATAGTTTATAACGTTATACGTTAGTTCGTAATAGTATATAACGTTATACGTTATAAGGTAATACTACATAACGTTATACGTCAGTACGTAATACTATATAACGATGTACGTTAGTACGTATTAGTATATAACGATTTACGTCATTACGTAATAGTATATAATGTTATACGTTATTACGTAATAGTATATAACGTTTTACGTCATTACGTAATAGTATATAACGTTATACGTTATAACGTAATAGCATATAACGTTATACGTTATTACGTAATAGTATATAACGTTATACGTTATAAGGTAATACTCCATAACGTTATACGTCATTACGTGATAATATATAACGTTATACGTTATTACATAATAGTTTACAACGTTATACGTTAGTACGTAGTAGTATATAACGTTATACGTTATGAGGTAATACTACATAACGTTATACGTTATAAGGTAATACTACATGACAATATACGTTAGTACGTATTAGTATATAACGTTTTACGTCATTACGTAATAGTATATAATGTTATACGTTATTACGTAATAGTATATAACGTTTTACGTCATTACGTAATAGTTTATAACGTTATACATTAGTACGTATTAGTATATAACGTTATACGTTATAAGGTATTTCTACATAACGTTATACGTCATTACGTATTAGTATATAACGTTATACGTTATAAGGTATTACTACATAACGTTATACGTCATTACGTAATACTACATAACAATATACGTTAGTACGTATTAGTATATAACGTTTTACGTCATTACGTAATAGTATATAATGTTATACGTTATTACGTAATAGTATATAACGTTTTACGTCATTACGTAATAGTTTATAACGTTATACATTAGTACGTATTAGTATATAACGTTATACGTTATAAGGTATGACTACATAACGTTATACGTCATTACGTAATACTACATAACAATATACGTTAGTACGTATTAGTATATAACGTTTTACGTCATTACGTAATAGTATATAATGTTATACGTTATTACGTAATAGTATATAACGTTTTACGTCATTACGTAATAGTTTATAACGTTATACATTAGTACGTATTAGTATATAACGTTATACGTTATAAGGTATTACTACATAACGTTATACGTCATTACGTATTAGTATATAACGTTATACGTTATAAGGTATTACTACATAACGTTATACGTTATTACGTAATAGTTTATAACGTTATACGTTATTACGTAATAGTATATAACGTTATACGTTATTACGTAATAGTTTATAACGTTATACGTTAGTTCGTAATAGTATATAACGTTATACGATATTACGTAATAGTTTATAACGTTAATCGTTAGTACGTGTTAGTATATAACGTTATACGTCATTACGTAATACTATATAACGATATACGTTAGTACGTATTAGTATCTAACGTTTTACGTCATTACGTAATAGTATATAATGTTATACGTTATTACGTAGTAGCATATAACGTTATACGACATTACGTATTAGCATATAACGTTATACGTTATAAGGTATTACTACATAACGTTATACGTCATTACGTAATACTATATAACAATATACGTTAGTACGTAATAGTATATAACGTTTTACGTCATTACGTAATAGTATATAATGTTATACGTTATTACGTAATAGTATATAACGTTTTACGTCATTACGTAACAGTATATAACGTTATACGTTATTACGTAATAGTATATAACGTTTTACGTCATTACGTAACAATATATAACGTTATACGTTATTACGTAATAGTATATAACGTTATACGACATTACGTATTAGCATATAACGTTATACGTTATAAGGTATTACTACATAACGTTATACGTCATTACGTATTAGTATATAACGTTATACGTTATTACGTATTAGTATATAACGTTATACGTTATTACGTAATAGTATATAACGTTATACGTCATTACGTAATAGTATATAACGTTATACGTTATAAGGTAATACTCCATAACGTTATACGTCATTACGTAATAGTATATAACGTTATACGTTATCACGTTATAGTATATAACGTTATACGTAATTACGTAATTGTATATAATGTTATACGTTATTACGTAATAGTATATAACGTTATACGTCATTTCGTAATAGTATATAACGTTATACGTTATTACGTAATAGTATATAACGTTATACGTTATCACGTAATAGCATATAACGTTATACGTCATTACGTAATAGTATATAACGTTATACGTTATTACGTAATATTATATAACGTTATACGTAATTACGTAATAGTATATAACGTTATTCGTTATCACGTAACAGTGTATAACGTTATACGTTATTACTTAATAGTTTATAACGTTATACGTTAGTTCGTAATAGTATATAACGTTATACGTTATAAGGTAATACTACATAACGTTATACAGTAGCGGACAAAAGTTTAAGACGATGATTTGTAAACCGGATTACAAACATCTTATACGCATATTGTTCTTCTATTCGGTTTGTCTCTTTGGAATAACGTAGCTGTATGTTTGACCTTCGTAACCTCAGACAGTCAGTTGTTAAATACAAACAATGTAGGAGTTACAACAGTTAGTTACCGCCTAGCACTTGGAAACAGTGGACATTAGTTTAAGACGATCTGTGTAAAACGTGAGTACGAGTACAGTTTTTGAACATTTTGATTCTGGAATGTCAAAATCATTGTTTAGTGTACCTTTTATTGCTTAAAATTCATTTAGGTAGGAACAGACTATGGGTAAATCAAAGAATTTACTTGAAAACGAAAGGGAACAAATCGTAAGGCTGCGAAAGCAAAGTAAAACCTTCACCGAAATAGCAAATATAGTGAACAGGTCAGAAACAGCTTGTAAACAAGCTTGGTATAAATTTTTAAAGACAGGCATGTATTGCGATCAACCGAAAAACGGAAGACCACGGAAAACAACACCGAAAATGGATCGCCGGATTCATCGATTGAGCGAAAAGGATCGTTTTCGTAGTGCAAATAATATTGCTGCGGAGATAAACTATGAAAACGATACACAAATTAGTGCTAGAACTGTTAGGAGAAGATTAGAAGACTTTAACTTAAGAGGACGAAAACCCCAAAAGAAACCACTGCTGAGTTCTAGGAATCGAAAAAGACGACTTGCATTTGCTAAAGCTCATAAGCATTGGACAAGTGAAGATTGGCAAAAGGTATTGTTTTCTGACGAATCGAAATTCAATCGCGTCTGTTCTGACGGGATACGGTACGTTAGACGTCGAATTGGCGAAAGTTTGAAAACACAGTGCGTTTTAAAAACTCTTAAACATGGTGGTGGCAACGTTATGGTGTGGGCGTGTTTTTCTCGAAGCGGCCCTGGTCCGATATGTCGTATCAATGGAATTATGGACCGTTTTCAATACAAGGACATACTCAAGAACACAATGTTACCTTTTGCACGCAACAATATGAGTGATGATTTTATTTTTCAAAATGATAATGATCCGAAGCACACGGCTCGGGTTGTGAAACAGTTTTTTCAAGAAGAAAATATCACCGTGCTGCCGTGGCCGTCGCAATCACCAGACATTAACCCAATCGAGAATTTGTGAAGCATCATAAAAAAGACAGTACAAGGTTATAAACCGAAAAATTTAAATGAACTTTACTCTACGATTGAAACAGCCTGGAATAATATTACGGTAGATTAATATAAAAAATTAATAGATTCTATGCCAAGAAGATGTACCGAAGGGATAAGAAATAACGGATATTGAACAAAATATTGAATTTAAACAAAAATTGTGTATATTTTTTAACCAAAAATTAATATTTTTTGTATAGTCTTAAACTTTTGACCGACGAAATATTATACAGATTTCGTTCCTTTTTTATAACTTAGCTATTGAGCAAAATATCAAAATGAAATTTTTTTTCTAAGTGTACAAACAAATGTACAATTAGTTAATACCAAAAGTAGAACACCGTATTTATATTTTTTATGGAAAGTAAATCAATTATTTATTTCTTCCATTTCGTCTTAAACTTTTGTCCGCTACTGTACGTCATTACGTAATACAATATAACGATATACGTTAGTACGTATTAGTATATGACGTTATACGTTATTACGTAATAGTATATAACGTTATACGATATTACGTAAATGTTTATAACGTTATACGTTAGTACGTGTTAGTATATAACGCTATACGTTCTAAGGTAATACTACATAACGTTATACGTCATTACGTAATAGTATATAACGTTATACGATATAAGGTATTACTACATAACGTTATACGTTATTACGTAATAGTTTATAACGTTATACGATATTACGTAATATCATATAACGTTATACGTCATTACGTAATAGTATATAACGTTATACGTTATTACGTTATAGTATATAACGTTATACGTTAGTACGTATTAGTATATAACGTTTTACGTCATTACGTAATAGTATATAACGTTATACGTTATTACGTAATAGCATATAACGTTATACGTCATTACGTAATAGTATATAACGTTATACGTTATAAGGTAATACTCTATAACGTTATACGTCATTACGTGATAATATATACCGTTATACGTTATTACGTAGTAGCATATAACGTTATACGACATTACGTTATAGTATATAACGTTATACGTTATTACGTAATAGTATATAACGTTATACGATATTACGTAATAGTTTATAACGTTATACGTTAGTACGTATTAGTATATAACGTTATACGTTATAAAGTAATACTACATAACGTTATACGTCATTACGTAATACTATATAACGATATACGTTAGTACGTATTAGTATCTAACGTTTTACGTCATTACGTAATAGTATATAACGTTATACGTTATTACGTAGTAGCATATAACGTTATACGACATTACGTATTAGCGTATAACGTTATACGTTATAAGGTATTACTACATAACGCTATACGTCATTACGTAATACTATATAACAATATACGTTAGTACGTATTAGTATATAACGTTTTACGTCATTACGTAATAGTATATAATGTTATACGTTATTACGTAATAGTACATAACGTTTTACGTCATTACGTAATAGTTTATAACGTTATACATTAGTACGTATTAGTATATAACGTTATACGTTATAAGGAACTACTACATAACGTTATACGTCATTACGTATTAGTATATAACGTTATACGTTATAAGGTATTACTACATAACGTTATACGTTATTACGTAATAGTTTATAGAGTTATACGTTATTACGTAATAGTATATAACGTTATACGTTATTACGTAATTGTTTATAACGTTATACGTTAGTTCGTAATAGTATATAACGTTATACGTTATAAGGTAATACTACATAACGTTATACGTCATTACGTAATACTATATAACGATATACGTTAGTACGTATTAGTATCTAACGTTTTACGTCATTACGTAATATTATATAACGTTATACGTTGTTACGTAGTAGCATATAACGTTATACGTCATTACGTTATAGTATATAACGTTATACGTTATTACGTAATAGTATATAACGTTATACGATATTACGTAATAGTTTATAGCGTTATACGTTAGTACGTATTAGTATATAACGTTATACGTTAGTACGTATTAGTATATAACGTTTTACGTCATTACGTAATAGTATATAACGTTATACGTTATTACGTAACAGTATATAATGTTATACGTTAGTTCGTAATAGTATATAACGTTATACGTTATAAGGTAATACTACATAACGTTATACGTCATTACGTAATACTATATAACGATATACGTTAGTACGTAACATTATATAACGTTATACGTTATTACGTAATAGCATATAACGTTATACGCCATTACGTAATAGTATATAACGTTACACGTTATTACGTAATAGTATATAACGTTATACGATATTACGTAATAGTTTATAACGTTATACGTTAGTACGTGTTAGTATATAACGCTATACGTTTTAAGGTAATACTACATAACGTTATACGTCATTACGTAATAGTATATAACGTTATACGTCATTACGTAATAGTATATAACGTTATACGTTATTACGTAATAGTATATAACGTTCTACGTTATAACGTAATAGCATATAACGTTATACGTTAGTTCGTAACAGTATATAACGTTATACGTTATTACGTAATAGTATATAACGTTATACGATATTACGTAATAGTTTATAACGTTATACGTTAGTTCGTAATAGTATATAACGTTATACGTCATTACGTAATAGTATATAACGTTATACGTTATCACGTGATAGCATATAACGATATACGTCATTACGTAATAGTATATAACGTTATACGTTATTACGTAAGAGCATATAACGTTATACGTCATTATGTAATAGCATATAACGTTATACGTTATTACGTAATAGTATATAACGTTATCCGTTATTACGTAATAGTTTACAACGTTATACGTTAATACGTACTAGTATATAACGTTATACGTTATAAGGTAATACTACATAACGTTATACGTCATAAGGTAATACTATATAACCATATACGCTAGTACGTAATAGTATATAACGCTTTACGTCATTGCGTAATAGTATATAACGTTTTACGTCATTACGTAATATTATATAACGTTATACGTTGTTACGTAGTAGCATATAACGTTATACGACATTACGTTATAGTATATAACGTTATACGTTATTACGTAATAGTATATAACGTTATACGATATTACGTAATAGTTTATAACGTTATACGTTAGTACGTATTAGTATATAACGTTATACGTTAGTACGTATTAGTATATAACGTTTTACGTCATTACGTAATAGTATATAACGTTATACGTTATTACGTAACAGTATATAACGTTATACGTTATTACGTAATAGTATATAACGTTATACGTTATCACGTAATAGCATATAACGTTATACGTCATTACGTAATAGTATATTACGTTATACGTTATTACGTAATAGTATATAACGTTATACGTTATTACGTAATAGTTTACAACGTTATACGTTAATACGTACTAGTATATAACGTTATACGTTATAAGGTAATACTACATAACGTTATACGTCATAAGGTAATACTATATAACCATATACGCTAGTACGTAATAGTATATAACGCTTTACGTCATTACGTAATAGTATATAACGTTTTACGTCATTACGTAATATTATATAACGTTATACGTTGTTACGTAGTAGCATATAACGTTATACGTTATTACGTAATAGTATATAACGTTTTACGTCATTACGTAATAGTATATAACCTTATACGTTATTACGTAATAGTATATAACGTTTTACGTCATTACGTAATATTATATAACGTTATACGTTGTTACGTAGTAGCATATAACGTTATACGTTATTACGTAATAGTATATAACGTTTTACGTCATTACGTAATAGTATATAACCTTATACGTTATTACGTAATAGTATATAACGTTATACGATATTACGTAATAGTTTATAACGTTATACGTTATCACGTGATAGCATATAACGTTATACGTCATTACGTAATAGTATATAACGTTATACGTTATTACGTAATAGTTTATAACGTTATACGTTATCACGTGTTAGTATATAACGTAATACATTATTACGTAATAGTATATAACGTTATACGTTATTACTTAATAGTTTATAGCGTTATGCGTTATTACGTAATAGCATATAACGTTATACGTCATTACGTAATAGTATATAACGTTATACGTTATTACGTAATAGTATATAACGTTTTACGTCATTACGCAATAGTATATAACGTTATACGTTATTACGTAATAGCATATAACGATATACGTCATTACGTAATAGTATATAACGTTATACGTTATTACGTAAGAGCATATAAAGTTATACGTCATTATGTAATAGCATATAACGTTATACGTTATTACGTAATAGTATATAACGTTATCCGTTATTACGTAATAGTTTACAACGTTATACGTTAATACGTACTAGTATATAACGTTATACGTTATAAGGTAATACTACATAACGTTATGCGTCATAAGGTAATACTATATAACCATATACGCTAGTACGTAACAGTATATAACGCTTTACGTCATTACGTAATAGTATATAACGTTATACGTTATTACGTAATAGCATATAACGTTATACGTCGTTACGTAATAGTATATAACGTTATACGTTAGTACGAATTAGTATATAACGTTCTACGTTATAAGGTAATACTACATAACGTTATGCGTCATTACGTATTACTATATAACGATATAAGTTAGTACGTATTAGTATATAACGTTTTACGTCATTACGTAATAGTATATAACGTTATACGATATTACGTAATAGTATATAACGTTATACGTCATTACGTATTAGTATATAACGTTATACATTATTACGTAATAGTATATAACGTTATACGTCATTACGTAATAGTTTATAACGTTATACATTAGTACGTATTAATATATAACGTTATACGTTATAAGGTATTACTACATAACGTTATACGTTATTACGTAATAGTTTATAACGTTATACGTTATTACGTAATAGCATATAACGTTATACGTCATTACGTAATAGTATATAACGTTATACGTTTGTACGTATCAGTATATAACGTTTTACGTCATTACGTAATAGTTTATAACGTTATACGTTTGTACGTATCAGTATATAACGTTTTACGTTATTACGTAATAGTATATAACGTTATACGTTATAACGTAATAGCATATAACGTTATACGTCATTACGTAATAGTATATAATTTTATACGTTATTACGTAATAGTATATAACGTTATACGTCATTACGTAATAGTATATAACGTTATACGTTTGTACGTATCAGTATATAACGTTTTACGTCATTACGTAATAGTTTATAACGTTATACGTTTGTACGTATCAGTATATAACGTTATACGTCATTACGTAATAGTATATAACGTTATACGTTTGTACGTATCAGTATATAACGTTTTACGTCATTACGTAATAGTTTATAACGTTATACGTTTGTACGTATCAGTTTATAACGTTTTACGTCATTACGTAATAGTATATAACGTTATACGTTATAACGTAATAGTATATAACGTTATACGTTATTACGTAATAGCATATAACGTTATACGTCGTTACGTAATAGTATATAACGTTATACGTTAGTACGAATTAGTATATAACGTTCTACGTTATAAGGTAATACTACATAACGTTATGCGTCATTACGTATTACTATATAACGATATAAGTTAGTTCGTATTAGTATATAACGTTTTACGTCATTACGTAATAGTATATAACGTTATACGATATTACGTAATAGTATATAACGTTATACGTCATTACGTGTTAGTATATAACGTTATACATTATTACGTAATAGTATATAACGTTATACGTCATTACGTAATAGTTTATAACGTTATACATTAGTACGTATTAATATATAACGTTATACGTTATAAGGTATTACTCCATAACGTTATACGTTATTACGTAATAGTTTATAACGTTATACGTTATTACGTAATAGCATATAACGTTATACGTCATTACGTAATAGTATATAACGTTATACGTTTGTACATATCAGTATATAACGTTTTACGTCATTACGTAATAGTATATAACGTTATACGTTATAACGTAATAGCATATAACGTTATACGTTATTACGTAATAGTATATAATTTTATACGTTATTACGTAATAGTATATAACGTTATACGTTATTACGTAATAGTATATAACGTTATACGTTATTACATAATAGTTTATAACGTTATACGTTAGTTCGTAATAGTATATAACGTTATACGTTATAAGGTAATACTACATAACGTTATACGTCATTACGTAATACTATATAACGATATACGTTAGTACGTATTAGTATATAACGTTTTACGTCATTACGTAATAGTATATAATGTTATACGTTATTACGTAATAGTATATAACGTTTTACGTCATTACGTAATAGTTTATAATGTTATACACTAGTACTTATTAGTATATAACGTTATACGTTATAAGGTATTACTACATAACGTTATACGTCATTACGTATTAGTTTATAACGTTATACGTTATAAGGTATTACTACATAACGTTATACGTTATTACGTGATAGTTTATAACGTTATACGTTATTACGTAATATCATATAACGTTATACGTCATTACGCAATAGTATATAACGTTATACGTTATTACGTAATAGTATATAACATTATACGTCATTACGTGTTAGTATATAACGTAATACATTATTACGTAATAGTATATAACGTTATACGTTATTACTTAATAGTTTATAACGTTATACGTTATTACGTCATAGCATATAACGTTATACGTCATTACATAATAGTATATAACGTTATACGTCATTACGTAATAGTATATAACGTTATACGTTATTACGTAATAGTATATAACGTTATACGTTATCACGTAATAGTATATAACGTTATACGTTATCACGTAATAGCATATAACGTTATACGTTATTACGTAATAGTATATAACATTATACGTCATTACGTGTTAGTATATAACGTAATACATTATTACGTAATAGTATATAACGTTATACGTTATTACGTAATATCATATAACGTTATACGACATTACGTAATAGTATATAACGTTATACGTTATTACGTAATAGTATATAACATTATACGTCATTACGTGTTAGTATATAACGTAATACATTATTACATAATAGTATATAACGTTATACGTTATTACGTAATATCATATAACGTTATACGTCATTACGTAATAGTATATAACGTTATACGTCATTACGTAATAGTATATAACGTTATACGTTTGTACGTATCAGTATATAACGTTTTACGTCATTACGTAATAGTTTATAACGTTATACGTTTGTACGTATCAGTATATAACGTTTTACGTCATTACGTAATAGTTTATAACGTTATACGTTTGTACGTATCAGTTTATAACGTTTTACGTCATTACGTAATAGTATATAACGTTATACGTTATAACGTAATAGTATATAACGTTATACGTTATTACGTAATAGTATATAACGTTATACGTCGTTACGTAATAGTATATAACGTTATACGTTAGTACGAATTAGTATATAACGTTCTACGTTATAAGGTAATACTACATAACGTTATGCGTCATTACGTATTACTATATAACGATATAAGTTAGTTCGTATTAGTATATAACGTTTTACGTCATTACGTAATAGTATATAACGTTATACGATATTACGTAATAGTATATAACGTTATACGTCATTACGTATTAGTATATAACGTTATACATTATTACGTAATAGTATATAACGTTATACGTCATTACGTAATAGTTTATAACGTTATACATTAGTACGTATTAATATATAACGTTATACGTTATACGTTATTACGTAATAGTTTATAACGTTATACGTTATTACGTAATAGCATATAACGTTATACGTCATTACGTAATAGTATATAACGTTATACGTTTGTACATATCAGTATATAACGTTTTACGTCATTACGTAATAGTATATAACGTTATACGTTATAACGTAATAGCATATAACGTTATACGTTATTACGTAATAGTATATAATTTTATACGTTATTACGTAATAGTATATAACGTTATACGTTATTACGTAATAGTATATAACGTTATACGTTATTACATAATAGTTTATAACGTTATACGTTAGTTCGTAATAGTATATAACGTTATACGTTATAAGGTAATACTACATAACGTTATACGTCATTACGTAATAGTATATAACGTTATACGTCATTACGTAATAGTATATAACGTTATACGTTTGTACCTATCAGTATATAACGTTATACGTCATTACATAATAGTATATAACGTTATACGTCATTACGTAATAGTATATAACGTTATACGTTATTACGTAATAGTATATAACGTTATACGTTATCACGTAATAGTATATAACGTTATACGTTATCACGTAATAGCATATAACGTTATACGTTATTACGTAATAGTATATAACATTATACGTCATTACGTGTTAGTATATAACGTAATACATTATTACGTAATAGTATATAACGTTATACGTTATTACGTAATATCATATAACGTTATACGTCATTACGTAATAGTATATAACGTTATACGTTATTACGTAATAGTATATAACGTTATACGTTATTACGTAATAGTATATAACGTTATACGTTATCACGTAATAGTATATAACGTTATACGTTATCACGTAATAGCATATAACGTTATACGTTATTACGTAATAGTATATAACATTATACGTCATTACGTGTTAGTATATAACGTAATACATTATTACGTAATAGTATATAACGTTATACGTTATTACGTAATATCATATAACGTTATACGACATTACGTAATAGTATATAACGTTATACGTTATTACGTAATAGTATATAACATTATACGTCATTACGTGTTAGTATATAACGTAATACATTATTACGTAATAGTATATAACGTTATACGTTATTACGTAATATCATATAACGTTATACGTCATTACGTAATAGTATATAACGTTATACGTCATTACGTAATAGTATATAACGTTATACGTTTGTACGTATCAGTATATAACGTTTTACGTCATTACGTAATAGTTTATAACGTTATACGTTATTACGTATTAGTATATAACGTTTTACGTCATTACGTATTAGTATATAACGTTATACGTTTGTACGTATCAGTTTATAACGTTTTACGTCATTACGTAATAGTATATAACGTTATACGTTATAACGTAATAGTATATAACGTTATACGTTATTACGTAATAGTATATAACGTTATACGTCGTTACGTAATAGTATATAACGTTATACGTTAGTACGAATTAGTATATAACGTTCTACGTTATAAGGTAATACTACATAACGTTATGCGTCATTACGTATTACTATATAACGATATAAGTTAGTTCGTATTAGTATATAACGTTTTACGTCATTACGTAATAGTATATAACGTTATACGATATTACGTAATAGTATATAACGTTATACGTCATTACGTATTAGTATATAACGTTATACATTATTACGTAATAGTATATAACGTTATACGTCATTACGTAATAGTTTATAACGTTATACATTAGTACGTATTAATATATAACGTTATACGTTATAAGGTATTACTACATAACGTTATACGTTATTACGTAATAGTTTATAACGTTATACGTTATTACGTAATAGCATATAACGTTATACGTCATTACGTAATAGTATATAACGTTATACGTTTGTACATATCAGTATATAACGTTTTACGTCATTACGTAATAGTATATAACGTTATACGTCATTACGTATTAGTATATAACGTTATACGTTATTACGTAATAGCATATAACGTTATACGTCATTACGTAATAGTATATAACGTTATACGTTTGTACATATCAGTATATAACGTTTTACGTCATTACGTAATAGTATATAACGTTATACGTTATAACGTAATAGCATATAACGTTATACGTTATTACGTAATAGTATATAATTTTATACGTTATTACGTAATAGTATATAACGTTATACGTTATTACGTAATAGTATATAACGTTATACGTTATTACATAATAGTTTATAACGTTATACGTTAGTTCGTAATAGTATATAACGTTATACGTTATAAGGTAATACTACATAACGTTATACGTCATTACGTAATAGTATATAACGTTATACGTCATTACGTAATAGTATATAACGTTATACGTTTGTACCTATCAGTATATAACGTTATACGTCATTACATAATAGTATATAACGTTATACGTCATTACGTAATAGTATATAACGTTATACGTTATTACGTAATAGTATATAACGTTATACGTTATCACGTAATAGTATATAACGTTATACGTTATCACGTAATAGCATATAACGTTATACGTTATTACGTAATAGTATATAACATTATACGTCATTACGTGTTAGTATATAACGTAATACATTATTACGTAATAGTATATAACGTTATACGTTATTACGTAATATCATATAACGTTATACGTCATTACGTAATAGTATATAACGTTATACGTTATTACGTAATAGTATATAACGTTATACGTTATTACGTAATAGTATATAACGTTATACGTTATCACGTAATAGTATATAACGTTATACGTTATCACGTAATAGCATATAACGTTATACGTTATTACGTAATAGTATATAACATTATACGTCATTACGTGTTAGTATATAACGTAATACATTATTACGTAATAGTATATAACGTTATACGTTATTACGTAATATCATATAACGTTATACGACATTACGTAATAGTATATAACGTTATACGTTATTACGTAATAGTATATAACATTATACGTCATTACGTGTTAGTATATAACGTAATACATTATTACGTAATAGTATATAACGTTATACGTTATTACGTAATATCATATAACGTTATACGTCATTACGTAATAGTATATAACGTTATACGTCATTACGTAATAGTATATAACGTTATACGTTTGTACGTATCAGTATATAACGTTTTACGTCATTACGTAATAGTTTATAACGTTATACGTTTGTACGTATCAGTATATAACGTTTTACGTCATTACGTATTAGTATATAACGTTATACGTTTGTACGTATCAGTTTATAACGTTTTACGTCATTACGTAATAGTATATAACGTTATACGTTATAACGTAATAGTATATAACGTTATACGTTATTACGTAATAGTATATAACGTTATACGTCGTTACGTAATAGTATATAACGTTATACGTTAGTACGAATTAGTATATAACGTTCTACGTTATAAGGTAATACTACATAACGTTATGCGTCATTACGTATTACTATATAACGATATAAGTTAGTTCGTATTAGTATATAACGTTTTACGTCATTACGTAATAGTATATAACGTTATACGATATTACGTAATAGTATATAACGTTATACGTCATTACGTATTAGTATATAACGTTATACATTATTACGTAATAGTATATAACGTTATACGTCATTACGTAATAGTTTATAACGTTATACATTAGTACGTATTAATATATAACGTTATACGTTATAAGGTATTACTACATAACGTTATACGTTATTACGTAATAGTTTATAACGTTATACGTTATTACGTAATAGCATATAACGTTATACGTCATTACGTAATAGTATATAACGTTATACGTTTGTACATATCAGTATATAACGTTTTACGTCATTACGTAATAGTATATAACGTTATACGTCATTACGTATTAGTATATAACGTTATACGTTATTACGTAATAGCATATAACGTTATACGTCATTACGTAATAGTATATAACGTTATACGTTTGTACATATCAGTATATAACGTTTTACGTCATTACGTAATAGTATATAACGTTATACGTTATAACGTAATAGCATATAACGTTATACGTTATTACGTAATAGTATATAATTTTATACGTTATTACGTAATAGTATATAACGTTATACGTTATTACGTAATAGTATATAACGTTATACGTTATTACATAATAGTTTATAACGTTATACGTTAGTTCGTAATAGTATATAACGTTATACGTTATAAGGTAATACTACATAACGTTATACGTCATTACGTAATAGTATATAACGTTATACGTCATTACGTAATAGTATATAACGTTATACGTTTGTACCTATCAGTATATAACGTTATACGTCATTACATAATAGTATATAACGTTATACGTCATTACGTAATAGTATATAACGTTATACGTTATTACGTAATAGTATATAACGTTATACGTTATCACGTAATAGTATATAACGTTATACGTTATCACGTAATAGCATATAACGTTATACGTTATTACGTAATAGTATATAACATTATACGTCATTACGTGTTAGTATATAACGTAATACATTATTACGTAATAGTATATAACGTTATACGTTATTACGTAATATCATATAACGTTATACGTCATTACGTAATAGTATATAACGTTATACGTTATTACGTAATAGTATATAACGTTATACGTTATTACGTAATAGTATATAACGTTATACGTTATCACGTAATAGTATATAACGTTATACGTTATCACGTAATAGCATATAACGTTATACGTTATTACGTAATAGTATATAACATTATACGTCATTACGTGTTAGTATATAACGTAATACATTATTACGTAATAGTATATAACGTTATACGTTATTACGTAATATCATATAACGTTATACGACATTACGTAATAGTATATAACGTTATACGTTATTACGTAATAGTATATAACATTATACGTCATTACGTGTTAGTATATAACGTAATACATTATTACGTAATAGTATATAACGTTATACGTTATTACGTAATATCATATAACGTTATACGTCATCACATAATAGTATATAACGTTATACGTCATTACGTAATAGTATATAACGTTATACGTTTGTACGTATCAGTATATAACGTTTTACGTCATTACGTAATAGTTTATAACGTTATACGTTTGTACGTATCAGTATATAACGTTTTACGTCATTACGTAATAGTTTATAACGTTATACGTTTGTACGTATCAGTTTATAACGTTTTACGTCATTACGTAATAGTATATAACGTTATACGTTATAACGTAATAGTATATAACGTTATACGTTATTACGTAATAGTATATAACGTTATACGTCGTTACGTAATAGTATATAACGTTATACGTTAGTACGAATTAGTATATAACGTTCTACGTTATAAGGTAATACTACATAACGTTATGCGTCATTACGTATTACTATATAACGATATAAGTTAGTTCGTATTAGTATATAACGTTTTACGTCATTACGTAATAGTATATAACGTTATACGATATTACGTAATAGTATATAACGTTATACGTCATTACGTATTAGTATATAACGTTATACATTATTACGTAATAGTATATAACGTTATACGTCATTACGTAATAGTATATAACGTTATAAGTCATAACGTAATAGTATATAACGTTATACGTCATTACGTATTAGTATATAACGTAATACGTCATTACGTAATAGTATATAACGTTAAACGTCATTACGTAATAGTATATAACGTTATACGTTACTACGTAATAGTTTATAACGTTATACGTTAGTACGTACTAGTATATAACGTCATACGTTATAAAGTAATACTACATAACGTTATACGTCATTACGTATTAGTATATAACGTTTTACGTCATTACGTAATAGTATGTAACGTTATACGTTATTACGTAATAGCATATAACGTTATACGTCATTACGTAATAGTATATAACGTTATACGTCATTACGTAATAGTATATAACGTTATACGTCATTACGTAATAGTATATAACGTTATACGTTATTACGTATTAGTATATAACATTATACGTCATTACGTAATAGCATATAACGTTATACGTCATTACGTAATATTATATAACGTTATACGTCATTACGTAATAGTATATAACGTTATACGTTATTACGTAATAGCATATAACGTTATACGTCATTACGTAATAGTATATAACGTTATACGTTATTAAGTAATAGTATATACCGTTATACGTCATTACATAATAGTATATAGCGTTATACGTTATTACGTAATAGCATATAACGTTATACGTCACTACGTACTAGTATATAACGTTATACGTCATTACGTAATAGTATATAACGTTATACGTTATGACGTAATAGTATATAACGTTATACGTCATTACGTAATAGTATATAACGTTATACGTTATTACGTAATAGTATATAATGTTACACGTTATTATGTAATAGCCTATAACGTTATACGTCATTACGTATTAGTATATAATGTTTTACGTCATTACGTAATAGCATATAAAGTTATACGTTATTACGTATTAGTATATAACGTTATCTGTTATTACGTATTGGTATATAACGTTATACGTCATTAGGTAATAGTATATATCGTTATACTTTAGTACGTATTAGTATATAAAGTTTTACGTCATTACGTAATAGCATATAAAGTTATACGTTATTACGTATTAGTATATAACGTTATCTGTTATTACGTATTGGTATATAACGTTATACGTCATTAGGTAATAGTATATATCGTTATACTTTAGTTCGTATTAGTATATAAAGTTTCACGTCATTACGTAATAGCATATAACGTTATACGTTATTTCGTATTGGTATATAACGTTTTGCGTCATTACGTATTGGTATATAACGTTATACGTCATTACGTAATAGCGTATAACGTTATACGTAATTACGTATAAGTATATAACGTTATACGTTACTACGTAATAGTTTATGAGGTTATACGTTAGTACGTACTAGTATATAACGTTATACGTTATTACGTATTAGTATATAACGTTATACGTCATTACGTAATAGTATATAACGTTATACGTCATTACGTAATAGTATATAACGTTATACGTTTGTACGTATCAGTATATAACGTTTTACGTCATTACGTAATAGTATATAACGTTATACGTTTGTACTTATCAGTATATAACGTTTTACGTCATTACGTAATAGTATATAACGTTATACGTTTGTACTTATCAGTATATAACGTTTTACGTCATTACGTAATAGTTTATAACGTTATACGTTATAACGTAATAGCATATAACGTTATACGTCATTACGTAATAGTATATAATTTTATACGTTATTACGTAATATTTTATAACGTTATACGTTAGTTCGTAATAGTATATAACGTTATACGTTATAAGGTAATACTAAATAACGTTATACGTAATTACGTAATACTATATAACGATATACGTTAGTACGTATTAGTATATAACCTTTTACGTCATTACGTAATAGTATATAACGTTATACGATATTACATAATAGTTTATAACGTTATACGTTAGTTCGTAATAGTATATAACGTTATACGTTATAAGGTAATACTACATAACGTTATACGTCATTACGTAATACTATATAACGATATACGTTAGTACGTATTAGTATATAACGTTTTACGTCATTACGTAATAGTATATAACGTTATACGTTATTACGTAACAGCATATAACGTTATACGTCATTACGTAATAGTATATAACGATATACGTTATTACGTAACATTATATAACGTTATACGTTATTACGTAATAGCATATAACGTTATACGTCATTACGTAATAGCATATAACGTTATACGTTATTACGTATTAGTATATAACGTTATACGTTATTACGTATTAGTATATAACGTTGTACGTCATTACGTATTAGTATGTAACGTTATACGTCAATACGTAATAGTATATAACGTTATACGACATTACGTAATAGTATATATCGTTATACGTTAGTACGTATTAGTATATAACGTTATACGTTATTACGTAATAGTATATAACGTTACACGTTATTACGTAATAGCATATAACGTTATACGTCATTACGTAATAGTATATAACGTTATACGTTATTACGTATTAGTATATAACGTTTTACGTCATCACGTATTAGCATATAACGTTATACGTCATTACGTAATAGTATATAACGTTATACGTTATTACGTATTAGTATATAACGTTTTACGTCATCACGTATTAGTATATAAAGTTTTACGTCATTACGTAATAGCATATAACGTTATACGTTATTACGTATTAGTATATAACGTTATACGTTATTATGTAATAGCATATAACGTTATACGTCACTACGTAATAGTATATAACGTTATACGTCATTACGTATTAGTATATAACGTAACACGTCATTACGTAATAGTATATAACGTTTTACGTCATTACGTAATAGCATATAACGTTATACATTATTACTTATTAGTATATAACGTTATACGTTATTATGTAATAGCATATAACGTTATACGTTATTACGTATTAGTATATAACGTTACACGTTAGTACGTATTAGTATATAATGTTTTACGTCATTACGTAATAGCATATAACGTTATACGTTATTACGTATTAGTATATAACGTTATCTGTTATTACGTATTAGTATATAACGTTATACGTCATTACGTAATAGTATATATCGTTATACGTTAGTACGTGTTAGTATATAAAGTTTCACGTCATTACCTAATAGCATATAACGTTATACGTCATTACGTAATAGTATATAACGTTATACGTTATTACGTATTAGTATATAACGTTTTACGTCATTACGTATTAGTATATAACGTTATACGTCATTACGTAATAGTATATAACGTTATACGTTATTACGTAATAGCATATAACGTTATACGTCATTACGTAATAGTATATATCGTTATTCGTTACTACGTATTAGTATATAATGTTTTACGTCATTACGTAATAGCATATAACGTTATACGTTATTACGTATTAGTATATAACGTTATACGATATTACGTAATAGTTTATAACGTTATACGTTAGTTCGTAATAGTATATAACGTTATACGTCATTACGTAATAGTATATAACGTTATACGTTATTACGTAATAGTATATAACGTTATACGTTATTACGTAATAGTATATAACGTTATACGATATTACGTAATAGTTTATAACGTTATACGTTAGTACGTGTTAGTATATAACGCTATACGTTATAAGGTAATACTACATAACGTTATACGTCATTACGTAACAGTATATAAAGTTATACGTTATAAGGTATTACTACATAACGTTATACGTTATTACGTAATAGTTTATAACGTTATACGTTATTACGTAATAGCATATAACGTTTTACGTCATTACGTAATAGTATATAATGTTATACGTTATTACGTAATGGTATATAACGTTTTACGTCATTACGTAATAGTTTATAACGTTATACATCAGTACGTATTAGTATATAACGCTATACGTTATAGGGTATTACTACATAACGTTATACGTCATTACGTATTAGCATATAACGTTATACGTTATGAGGTATTACTACATAACGTTATACGTTATTTCGTAATAGTATATAATGTTATACGTTATTACGTAATAGTATATAACGTTTTACGTCATTACATAATAGTTTATAACGTTATACATTAGTACGTATTAGTATATGACGTTATACGTTATAAGGAATTTCTACATAACGTTATACGTCATTACGTACTAGTATATAACGTTATACGTTATAAGGTAATACTACATAACGTTATACGTCATAAGGTAATACTATATAACGATATACGCTAGTACGTAATAGTATATAACGCTTTACGTCATTACGTAATAGTATATAACGTTATACGTTTGTACGTATCAGTATATAACGTTTTACGTCATTACGTAATAGTATATAACGTTATACGTTTGTACTTATCAGTATATAACGTTTTACGTCATTACGTAATAGTATATAACGTTATACGTTTGTACTTATCAGTATATAACGTTTTACGTCATTACGTAATAGTTTATAACGTTATACGTTATAACGTAATAGCATATAACGTTATACGTCATTACGTAATAGTATATAATTTTATACGTTATTACGTAATATTTTATAACGTTATACGTTAGTTCGTAATAGTATATAACGTTATACGTTATAAGGTAATACTAAATAACGTTATACGTAATTACGTAATACTATATAACGATATACGTTAGTACGTATTAGTATATAACCTTTTACGTCATTACGTAATAGTATATAACGTTATACGATATTACATAATAGTTTATAACGTTATACGTTAGTTCGTAATAGTATATAACGTTATACGTTATAAGGTAATACTACATAACGTTATACGTCATTACGTAATACTATATAACGATATACGTTAGTACGTATTAGTATATAACGTTTTACGTCATTACGTAATAGTATATAACGTTATACGTTATTACGTAACAGCATATAACGTTATACGTCATTACGTAATAGTATATAACGATATACGTTATTACGTAACATTATATAACGTTATACGTTATTACGTAATAGCATATAA
Organism: Bombus pascuorum; assembly: GCF_905332965.1. Lineage (NCBI taxonomy): Eukaryota > Metazoa > Arthropoda > Insecta > Hymenoptera > Apidae > Bombus > Bombus pascuorum. Next base: position 2,681,659 of record NC_083495.1, on the reverse strand, counting down.
CGTTATACGTCATTACGTAATAGCATATAACGTTATACGTTATTACGTATTAGTATATAACGTTATACGTTATTACGTATTAGTATATAACGTTGTACGTCATTACGTATTAGTATGTAACGTTATACGTCAATACGTAATAGTATATAACGTTATACGACATTACGTAATAGTATATATCGTTATACGTTAGTACGTATTAGTATATAACGTTATACGTTATTACGTAATAGTATATAACGTTACACGTTATTACGTAATAGCATATAACGTTATACGTCATTACGTAATAGTATATAACGTTATACGTTATTACGTATTAGTATATAACGTTTTACGTCATCACGTATTAGCATATAACGTTATACGTCATTACGTAATAGTATATAACGTTATACGTTATTACGTATTAGTATATAACGTTTTACGTCATCACGTATTAGTATATAAAGTTTTACGTCATTACGTAATAGCATATAACGTTATACGTTATTACGTATTAGTATATAACGTTATACGTTATTATGTAATAGCATATAACGTTATACGTCACTACGTAATAGTATATAACGTTATACGTCATTACGTATTAGTATATAACGTAACACGTCATTACGTAATAGTATATAACGTTTTACGTCATTACGTAATAGCATATAACGTTATACATTATTACTTATTAGTATATAACGTTATACGTTATTATGTAATAGCATATAACGTTATACGTTATTACGTATTAGTATATAACGTTACACGTTAGTACGTATTAGTATATAATGTTTTACGTCATTACGTAATAGCATATAACGTTATACGTTATTACGTATTAGTATATAACGTTATCTGTTATTACGTATTAGTATATAACGTTATACGTCATTACGTAATAGTATATATCGTTATACGTTAGTACGTGTTAGTATATAAAGTTTCACGTCATTACCTAATAGCATATAACGTTATACGTCATTACGTAATAGTATATAACGTTATACGTTATTACGTATTAGTATATAACGTTTTACGTCATTACGTATTAGTATATAACGTTATACGTCATTACGTAATAGTATATAACGTTATACGTTATTACGTAATAGCATATAACGTTATACGTCATTACGTAATAGTATATATCGTTATTCGTTACTACGTATTAGTATATAATGTTTTACGTCATTACGTAATAGCATATAACGTTATACGTTATTACGTACTAGTATATAACGTTATATGTTATTACGTATTAGTATATAACGTTATACGTCATTACGTAATAGTATATATCGTTATACGTTAGTACGTATTAGTATATAAAGTTTTACGTCATTACGTAATAGCATATAGCGTTATACGTTATTACGTATTAGTATATAACGTTATACGTTATTACGTATTAGTATATAACGTTATACGTCATTACGTAATAGTATATAACGTTATACGTTATTACGTAATAGTATATAACGTTACACGTTATTACAAAATAGCATATAACGTTATACGTCATTACGTAATAGTATATAACGTTATACGTTATCACGAATTAGCATATAACGTTATACGTTATTACGTAATAGTTTATAACGTTATACGTTAGTTCGTAATAGTATATAACGTTATACGTTATAAGGTAATACTACATAACGTTATACGTCATTACGTAACAGTATATAAAGTTATACGTTATAAGGTATTACTACATAACGTTATACGTTATTACGTAATATTTTATAACGTTATACGTTATTACGTAATAGCATATAACGTTTTACGTCATTACGTATTAGTATATAACGTTATACGTCATTACGTAATAGTATATAACGTTATACGTTATTACGTAATAGCATATAACGTTATACGTCATTACGTAATAGTATATATCGTTATACGTTAATATGTATTAGTATATAAAGTTTTACGTCATTACGTAATAGCATATAACGTTATACGTTATTACGTATTAGTATATAACGTTATACGTTATTACGTATTAGTATATAACGTTATACGTCATTACGTATTAGTATGTAACGTTATACGTCATTACGTAATAGTATATAACGTTATACGACATTACGTAATAGTATATATCGTTATACGTTAGTACGTATTAGTATATAATGTTTTACGTCATTACGTAATAGCATATAACGTTATACGTTATTACGTATTAGTATATAATGTTTTACGTCATTACGTAATAGCATATAAAGTTATACGTTATTACGTATTAGTATATAACGTTATATGTTATTACGTATTAGTATATAATGTTATACGTCATTACGTATTAGTATATATCGTTATACGTAGGTACGTATTAGTATTTAAAGTTTTACGTCATTACGTAATAGCATATAACGATATACGTTATTACGTATTCGTATATAACGTTATACGTCATTACGTAATAGTATATAACGTTATACGTTATTACGTAATAGTATATAACGTTACACGTTATTACGTATTAGTATATAACGTTATACGTCATTACGTAATAGTATATAACGTTATACGTTATTACGTATTAGTATATAACGTTATACGTTATTACGTAATAGCATATAACGTTATACGTCATTACGTAATAGTGTATATCGTTATACGTTAGTACGTATTAGTATATAAAGTTTTACGTCATTACGTAATAGCATATAACGTTATACGTTATTACGTATTAGTATATATCGTTATACGTTAGTACGTATTAGTATATAACGTTGTACGTTATTACGTATTAGTATATAACGTTATACGTCATTACGTAATAGTATATAACGTTATACGTTATTACGTATTAGTATATAACGTTATACGACATTACGTAATAGTATATATCGTTATACGTTAGTACGTATTAGTATATAAAGTTTTACGTCATTACGTAATAGCATATAACGATATACGTTATTACGTATTAGTATATAACGTTATACGTTATTACGTATTAGTATATAACGTTATACGTCATTACGTAATAGTATATAACGTTATACGTTATTACGTAATAGTATATAACGTTACACGATATTACGTAATAGCATATAACGTTATACGTTATTACGTATTAGTATATAACGTTATACGTTATTACGTATTAGTATATAACGTTATACGTCATTACGTAATAGTATATAACGTTATACGTTATTACGTATTAGTATATAACGTTATCTGTTATTGCGTATTAGTATATAACGTTATACGTCATTACGTAATAGTATATAACGTTATACGACATTACGTAATAGTATATATCGTTATACGTTAGTACGTATTAGTATATAACGTTATACGTTATTACGTAATAGTATATAACGTTACACGTTATTACGTAATAGCATATAACGTTATACGTCATTACGTAATAGTATATAACGTTATACGTTATTACGTATTAGTATATAACGTTTTACGTCATTACGTATTAGTATATAACGTTATACGTCATTACGTAATAGTATATAACGATATACGTTATTACGTATTAGTATATAACGTTATACGTTATTACGTATTAGTATATAATGTTATACGTCATTACGTAATAGTATATAACGTTATACGTTATTACGTAATAGTATATAACGTTACACGTTATTATGTAATAGCATATAACGTTATACGTCATTACGTAATAGTATATAACGTTATGCGTTATTACGTATTAGTATATAACGTTTTACGTCATTACGTAATTATATATATCGTTATACGTAGGTACGTATTAGTATATAAAGTTTTACGTCATTACGTAATAGCATATAACGATATACGTTGTTACGTATTAGTATATAACGTTATACGTTATTACGTATTAGTATATAACGTTATACGTCATTGCGTAATAGTATAAAACGTTATACGTTATTACGTAATAGTATATAACGTTACACGTTATTACGTAATAGCATATAAAGTTTTACGTCATTACGTAATAGCATATAACGTTATACGTTATTACTTATTAGTATATATCGTTATACGTTAGTACGTATTAGTATATAACGTTATACGTCATTACGTAATAGTATATAACGATATACGACATTACGTAATAGTATATATCGTTATACGTTAGTACGTATTAGTATATAACGTTACACGTTATTACGTAATAGCATATAACGTTATACGTCATTACGTAATAGTATATAACGTTATACGTTATTACGTATTAGTATATAACGTTACACGTTATTACGTAATAGCATATAACGTTATACGTCATTACGTAATAGTGTATATCGTTATACATTAGTACGTATTAGTATATAAAGTTTTACGTCATTACGTAATAGCATATAACGTTATACGTTATTACGTATTAGTATATAACGTTTTACGTCATTACGTATTGGTATATAACGTTATACGTCATTACGCAATAGCATATATCGTTATACGTAATTACGTAATAGCATATAACGTTATACGTCATTACGTAATAGTATATATCGTTATACGTTAGTACGTGTTAGTATATAAAGTTTTACGTCATTACGTAATAGCATATAACGTTATACGTTATTACGTATTAGTATATAAGGTTATACGTTATTATGTAATAGCATATAACGTTATACGTCATTACGTATTAGTATGTAACGTTATACGTCATTACGTAATAGTATATAACGTTATACGACATTACGTAATAGTATATACCGTTATACGTTAGTACGTATTAGTATGTAACGTTATACGTCATTACGTAATAGTATATAACGTTATACGACATTACGTAATAGTATATATCGTTATACGTTAGTACGTATTAGTATATAAAGTTTTACGTCATTACGTAATAGTATACAACGTTATACGTCATTACGTATTAGTATATAACGTTATACGTCATTACATATTAGTATATAAAGTTTTACGTCATTACGTAATAGCATATAACGTTATACGTCATTACGTAATAGTATATAACGTTATACGTCATTACGTAATAGTATATAACGTTATACGTCATTACGTAATAGTATATAACGTTATACGTTATTACGTATTAGTATATAACGTTATACGTCATTACGTAATAGTATATAACGTTATACGTCATTACGTAATATTATATAACGTTATACGTTATTACGTAATAGTATATAACGTTATACGTTATAACGTAATAGTATATAACGTTATACGTCCCTACGTACTAGTATATAACGTTATACGTCATGACGTAATAGTATATAACGTTATACGTTATTACGTAATAGCATATAACGTTATACGTCATTACGTAATCGTATATAACGTTATACGTCATTACGTAATAGTATATAACGTTATGCGTCATTACGTAATAATATATAACGTTATACGTTATTACGTATTAGCATATAACGTTATACGTTATTACGTAATAGCATATAACGTTATACGTCATTACGTAATAGTATATAACGTTATACGTTATTACGTATTAGTATATAACGTTATACGTTATTACGTATTAGTATATAACGTTATACGTTATTACGTAATATTATATAACGTTACACGTTATTACGTAACAGCATATAACGTTATACGTCATTACGTATTAGTATATAATGATTTACGTCATTACGTAATAGCATATAAAGTTATACGTTATTACGTATTAGTATATAACGTTATCTGTTATTACGTATTGGTATATAACGTTATACGTCATTACGTAATCGTATATAACGTTATACGACATTACGTAATAGTATATACCGTTATACGTTAGTACGTATTAGTATGTAACGTTATACGTCATTACGTAATAGTATATAACGTTATACGACATTACGTAATAGTATATATCGTTATACGTTAGTACGTATTAGTATATAAAGTTTTACGTCATTACGTAATAGTATACAACGTTATACGTCATTACGTATTAGTATATAACGTTATACGTCATTACATATTAGTATATAAAGTTTTACGTCATTACGTAATAGCATATAACGTTATACGTCATTACGTAATAGTATATAACGTTATACGTCATTACGTAATAGTATATAACGTTATACGTCATTACGTAATAGTATATAACGTTATACGTTATTACGTATTAGTATATAACGTTATACGTCATTACGTAATAGTATATAACGTTATACGTCATTACGTAATATTATATAACGTTATACGTTATTACGTAATAGTATGTAACGTTATACGTTATAACGTAATAGTATATAACGTTATACGTCCCTACGTACTAGTATATAACGTTATACGTCATGACGTAATAGTATATAACGTTATACGTTATTACGTAATAGCATATAACGTTATACGTCATTACGTAATCGTATATAACGTTATACGTCATTACGTAATAGTATATAACGTTATGCGTCATTACGTAATAATATATAACGTTATACGTTATTACGTATTAGCATATAACGTTATACGTTATTACGTAATAGCATATAACGTTATACGTCATTACGTAATAGTATATAACGTTATACGTTATTACGTATTAGTATATAACGTTATACGTTATTACGTATTAGTATATAACGTTATACGTTATTACGTAATATTATATAACGTTACACGTTATTACGTATTAGCATATAACGTTATACGTTATTACGTAATAGCATATAACGTTATACGTCATTACGTAATAGTATATAACGTTATACGTTATTAAGTAATAGTATATACCGTTATACGTCATTACATAATAGTATATAGCGTTATACGTTATTACGTAATAGCATATAACGTTATACTTTATTACGTAATAGTATATAACGTTACACGTTATTATGTAATAGCATATAACGTTATACGTCATTACGTAATAGCATATAACGTTATACGTCTTTACGTAATAGTATATATCGTTATACGTTAGTACGTATTAGTATATAAAGTTTTACGTCATTACGTAATACCATATAACGTTATACGTTATTACGTATTAGTATATAACGTTATACGTTATTACGTATTAGTATATAACGTTATACGTCATTACGTAATAGTATATAACGTTATACGTTATTACGTAATATTATATAACGTTACACGTTATTACGTAACAGCATATAACGTTATACGTCATTACGTATTAGTATATAATGTTTTACGTCATTACGTAATAGCATATAAAGTTATACGTTATTACGTATTAGTATATAACGTTATCTGTTATTACGTATTGGTATATAACGTTATACGTCATTAGGTAATAGTATATATCGTTATACTTTAATACGTATTAGTATATAAAGTTTCACGTCATTACGTAATAGCATATAACGTTATACGTTATTTCGTATTGGTATATAACGTTTTACGTCATTACGTATTGGTATATAACGTTATACGACATTACGTAATAGCGTATAACGTTATACGTAATTACGTATTAGTATATAACGTTATACGTTACTACGTAATAGTTTATAAGGTTATACGTTAGTACGTACTAGTATATAACGTTATACGTCATTACGTAATTGTATATAACGTTATACGTTATTACGTAATAGCATATAACGTTATACGTCATTACGTAATAGCATATAACGTTATACGTCATTACGTACTAGTATATAACGTTATACGTTATTACGTAATAGTATATAACGTTATACGTCATTACGTAATAGTATATAACGTTATAAGTCATAACGTAATAGTATATAACGTTATACGTCATTACGTATTAGTATATAACGTAATACGTCATTACGTAATAGTATATAACGTTAAACGTCATTACGTAATAGTATATAACGTTATACGTTACTACGTAATAGTTTATAACGTTATACGTTAGTACGTACTAGTATATAACGTCATACGTTATAAAGTAATACTACATAACGTTATACGTCATTACGTATTAGTATATAACGTTTTACGTCATTACGTAATAGTATGTAACGTTATACGTTATTACGTAATAGCATATAACGTTATACGTCATTACGTAATAGTATATAACGTTATACGTCATTACGTAATAGTATATAACGTTATACGTCATTACGTAATAGTATATAACGTTATACGTTATTACGTATTAGTATATAACATTATACGTCATTACGTAATAGCATATAACGTTATACGTCATTACGTAATATTATATAACGTTATACGTCATTACGTAATAGTATATAACGTTATACGTTATTACGTAATAGCATATAACGTTATACGTCATTACGTAATAGTATATAACGTTATACGTTATTAAGTAATAGTATATACCGTTATACGTCATTACATAATAGTATATAGCGTTATACGTTATTACGTAATAGCATATAACGTTATACGTCACTACGTACTAGTATATAACGTTATAAGTCATTACGTAATAGTATATAACGTTATACGTTATGACGTAATAGTATATAACGTTATACGTCATTACGTAATAGTATATAACGTTATACGTTATTACGTAATAGTATATAATGTTACACGTTATTATGTAATAGCCTATAACGTTATACGTCATTACGTATTAGTATATAATGTTTTACGTCATTACGTAATAGCATATAAAGTTATACGTTATTACGTATTAGTATATAACGTTATCTGTTATTACGTATTGGTATATAACGTTATACGTCATTAGGTAATAGTATATATCGTTATACTTTAGTACGTATTAGTATATAAAGTTTTACGTCATTACGTAATAGCATATAAAGTTATACGTTATTACGTATTAGTATATAACGTTATCTGTTATTACGTATTGGTATATAACGTTATACGTCATTAGGTAATAGTATATATCGTTATACTTTAGTACGTATTAGTATATAAAGTTTCACGTCATTACGTAATAGCATATAACGTTATACGTTATTTCGTATTGGTATATAACGTTTTGCGTCATTACGTATTGGTATATAACGTTATACGTCATTACGTAATAGCGTATAACGTTATACGTAATTACGTATAAGTATATAACGTTATACGTTACTACGTAATAGTTTATGAGGTTATACGTTAGTACGTACTAGTATATAACGTTATACGTTATTACGTATTAGTATATAACGTTATACGTCATTACGTAATAGTATATAACGTTATACGTCATTACGTAATATTATATAACGTTACACGTTATTACGAAATAGCATATAACGTTATACGTCATTACGTAATAGTATATATCGTTATACGTTAGTACGTATTAGTATATAATGTTTTACGTCATTACGTAATAGCATATAACGTTATACGTTATTACGTATTAGTATATAACGTTATCTGTTATTACGTATTAGTATATAACGTTATACGTCATTTGGTAATAGTATATATCGTTATACTTTAGTACGTATTAGTATATAAAGTTTCACGTCATTACGTAATAGCATATAACGTTATACGTTATTACGTATTAGTATATAACGTTTTACGTCATTACGTATTGGTATATAACGTTATACGTCATTACGTAATAGCATATAACGTTATACGTAATTACGTAATAGCATATAACGTTATACGTCATTACGTAATAGTATATACCGTTATACGTTAGTACGTATTAGTATGTAACGTTATACGTCATTACGTAATAGTATATAACGTTATACGACATTACGTAATAGTATATATCGTTATACGTTAGTACGTATTAGTACATAAAGTTTTACGTCATTACGTAATAGTATACAACGTTATACGTCATTACGTATTAGTATATAACGTTATACGTCATTACATATTAGTATATAAAGTTTTACGTCATTACGTAATAGCATATAACGTTATACGTCATTACGTAATAGTATATAACGTTATACGTCATTACGTAATAGTATATAACGTTATACGTCATTACGTAATAGTATATAACGTTATACGTTATTACGTATTAGTATATAACGTTATACGTTATTACGTATTAGCATATAACGTTATACGTTATTTCGTAATAGCATATAACGTTATACGTCATTACGTAATAGTATATAACGTTATACGTTATTAAGTAATAGTATATACCGTTATACGTCATTACATAATAGTATATAGCGTTATACGTTATTACGTAATAGCATATAACGTTATACGTTATTACGTAATAGTATATAACGTTACACGTTATTATGTAATAGCATATAACGTTATACGTCATTACGTAATAGCATATAACGTTATACGTCTTTACGTAATAGTATATATCGTTATACGTTAGTACGTATTAGTATATAAAGTTTTACGTCATTACGTAATACCATATAACGTTATACGTTATTACGTATTAGTATATAACGTTATACGTTATTACGCATTAGTATATAACGTTATACGTCATTACGTAATAGTATATAACGTTATACGTTATTACGTAATATTATATAACGTTACACGTTATTACGTAACAGCATATAACGTTATACGTCATTACGTATTAGTATATAATGTTTTACGTCATTACGTAATAGCATATAAAGTTATACGTTATTACGTATTAGTATATAACGTTATCTGTTATTACGTATTAGTATATAACGTTATACGTTATTACGTAATAGCATATAACGTTATACGTCATTACGTAATAGTATATAACGTTATACGTCATTACGTAATAGCATATAACGTTATACGTCATTACGTAATAGTATATAACGTTATACGTTATTAAGTAATAGTATATACCGTTATACGTCATTACATAATAGTATATAGCGTTATACGTTATTACGTAATAGCATATAACGTTATACGTTATTACGTAATAGTATATAACGTTACACGTTATTATGTAATAGCATATAACGTTATACGTCATTACGTAATAGCATATAACGTTATACGTCTTTACGTAATAGTATATATCGTTATACGTTAGTACGTATTAGTATATAAAGTTTTACGTCATTACGTAATACCATATAACGTTATACGTTATTACGTATTAGTATATAACGTTATACGTTATTACGCATTAGTATATAACGTTATACGTCATTACGTAATAGTATATAACGTTATACGTTATTACGTAATATTATATAACGTTACACGTTATTACGTAACAGCATATAACGTTATACGTCATTACGTATTAGTATATAATGTTTTACGTCATTACGTAATAGCATATAAAGTTATACGTTATTACGTATTAGTATATAACGTTATCTGTTATTACGTATTAGTATATAACGTTATACGTCATTAGGTAATAGTATATATCGTTATACTTTAGTACGTATTAGTATATAAAGTTTTACGTCATTACGTAATAGCATATAACGTTATACGTTATTACGTATTAGTATATAAGGTTATACGTTATTATGTAATAGCATATAACGTTATACGTCATTACGTATTAGTATGTAACGTTATACGTCATTACGTAATTGTATATAACGTTATACGACATTACGTAATAGTATATATCGTTATACGTTAGTACGTATTAGTATGTAACGTTATACGTCATTACGTAATAGTATATAACGTTATACGACATTACGTAATAGTATATATCGTTATACGTTAGTACGTATTAGTATATAAAGTTTTACGTCATTACGTAATAGTATACAACGTTATACGTCATTACGTATTAGTATATAACGTTATACGTCATTACATATTAGTATATAAAGTTTTACGTCATTACGTAATAGCATATAACGTTATACGTCATTACGTAATAGTATATAACGTTATACGTCATTACGTAATAGTATATAACGTTATACGTCATTACGTAATAGTATATAACGTTATACGTTATTACGTATTAGTATATAACGTTATACGTCATTACGTAATAGTATATAACGTTATACGTCATTACGTAATATTATATAACGTTATACGTTATTACGTAATAGTATATAACGTTATACGTTATAACGTAATAGTATATAACGTTATACGTCCCTACGTACTAGTATATAACGTTATACGTCATGACGTAATAGTATATAACGTTATACGTTTTTACGTAATAGCATATAACGTTATACGTCATTACGTAATCGTATATAACGTTATACGTCATTACGTAATAGTATATAACGTTATGCGTCATTACGTAATAGTATATAACGTTATACGTTATTACGTATTAGCATATAACGTTATACGTTATTACGTAATAGCATATAACGTTATACGTCATTACGTAATAGTATATAACGTTATACGTTATTAAGTAATAGTATATACCGTTATACGTCATTACATAATAGTATATAGCGTTATACGTTATTACGCATTAGTATATAACGTTATACGTCATTACGTAATAGCATATAACGTTATACGTCTTTACGTAATAGTATATATCGTTATACGTTAGTACGTATTAGTATATAAAGTTTTACGTCATTACGTAATACCATATAACGTTATACGTTATTACGTATTAGTATATAACGTTATACGTTATTACGCATTAGTATATAACGTTATACGTCATTACGTAATAGTATATAACGTTATACGTTATTACGTAATATTATATAACGTTACACGTTATTACGTAACAGCATATAACGTTATACGTTATTACGTATTAGTATATAACGTTATACGTCATTACGTAATAGTATATAACGTTATACGTCATTACGTAATATTATATAACGTTATACGTTATTACGTAATAGTATATAACGTTATACGTTATAACGTAATAGTATATAACGTTATACGTCCCTACGTACTAGTATATAACGTTATACGTCATGACGTAATAGTATATAACGTTATACGTTTTTACGTAATAGCATATAACGTTATACGTCATTACGTAATCGTATATAACGTTATACGTCATTACGTAATAGTATATAACGTTATGCGTCATTACGTAATAGTATATAACGTTATACGTTATTACGTATTAGCATATAACGTTATACGTTATTACGTAATAGCATATAACGTTATACGTCATTACGTAATAGTATATAACGTTATACGTTATTAAGTAATAGTATATACCGTTATACGTCATTACATAATAGTATATAGCGTTATACGTTATTACGCATTAGTATATAACGTTATACGTCATTACGTAATAGCATATAACGTTATACGTCTTTACGTAATAGTATATATCGTTATACGTTAGTACGTATTAGTATATAAAGTTTTACGTCATTACGTAATACCATATAACGTTATACGTTATTACGTATTAGTATATAACGTTATACGTTATTACGCATTAGTATATAACGTTATACGTCATTACGTAATAGTATATAACGTTATACGTTATTACGTAATATTATATAACGTTACACGTTATTACGTAACAGCATATAACGTTATACGTCATTACGTATTAGTATATAATGTTTTACGTCATTACGTAATAGCATATAAAGTTATACGTTATTACGTATTAGTATATAACGTTATCTGTTATTACGTATTAGTATATAACGTTATACGTCATTAGGTAATAGTATATATCGTTATACTTTAGTACGTATTAGTATATAAAGTTTCACGTCATTACGTAATAGCATATAACGTTATACGTTATTTCGTATTGGTATATAACGTTTTACGTCATTACGTATTGGTATATAACGTTATACGTCATTACGTAATAGCGTATAACGTTATACGTAATTACGTATTAGTATATAACGTTATACGTTACTACGTAATAGTTTATAAGGTTATACGTTAGTACGTACTAGTATATAACGTTATACGTCATTACGTAATTGTATATAACGTTATACGTTATTACGTAATAGCATATAACGTTATACGTCATTACGTAATAGCATATAACGTTATACGTCATTACGTAATAGTATATAACGTTATACGTTATTACGTAATAGTATATAACGTTATACGTCATTACGTAATAGTATATAACGTTATAAGTCATAACGTAATAGTATATAACGTTATACGTTATTACGTATTAGTATATAACGTTATACGTCATTACGTAATAGTATATAACGTTATACGTCATTACGTAATATTATATAACGTTATACGTTATTACGTAATAGTATATAACGTTATACGTCATTACGTAATAGTATATATCGTTATTCGATAGTACGTATTAGTATATAATGTTTTACGTCATTACGTAATAGCATATAACGTTATACGTCATTACGTAATAGTATATAACGACATACGTTAGTACGTATTAGTATATAACGTTTTACGTCATTACGTAATAGTATATATCGTTATACGTTATTACGTAATAGCATATAACGTTATACGTCATTACGTAATAGCATATAACGTTATACGATATTACGTATTAGAATATAACGTTATACGTTATAAGGTAATAGTACATAACATTATACGTCATTACGTATTAGTATATAACGTTATACGTCATTACGTATTAGTATATAACGTTATACGTTATTCCGAAATAGTTTAGAACGTTATACGTTAGTACGTAATAGTATATAACGTTATACGTTACAAGGTAATACGACATAACGTTATACGTCATTACGTAATAGTATATAACGTTATACGTCATTACGTAATAGTATATAACGTTATACGTTATTACGCAATAGCATATAAAGTTATACGTCATTACGTAATACTATATAACGTTATACGTAATTACGTAATATTTTATGACGTTATACGTTATTACGTAATACTATATAACGATATACATTATTCCGTAATAGCATATAACGTTATACGTCATTACGTAATAGTATATGACGTTATACGTTATTACGCAATAGCATATAACGTTATACGTTATAAGGTAATACTACATAACCTTATACGTGATTACGTAATAATATATAACGTTATACGTTATTACGTAATTGTATATAATGCTATACGTCATTACGTATTAGTATATAACGTTATACGTTATAAGGTAATACTACATACCGTTATACGTCATTACGTAATAGTATATAACGTTATACGTTATTACATAATAGCATATAACGTTATACGTTATTACGTACTAGTTTATAACGTTATACGTCATTACGTAATAGTATATAACGTTATACGAAATTACGTATTAGTATATAACGTTATACGTTAGTACGTAATAGTTTATAACGTTATACGCTAGTACGTACTATTATATAACGTTATACGTTATAAGGTAATACTTCATAACGTTATACGTCATAACGTAATACTATATAACGATATACGTTAGTACGTAATAGTATATAACGTTATACGTTATTACGTACTAGTTTATAACGTTATACGTCATTACGTAATAGTATATAACGTTATACGAAATTACGTATTAGTATATAACGTTATACGTTAGTACGTAATAGTTTATAACGTTATACGCTAGTACGTACTATTACATAACGTTATACGTTATAAGGTAATACTACATAACGTTTTACGTCATAACGTAATAGTGTATAAGGTTATACGTTAGTACGTAATAGTATATAACGTTATACGTTATTACGTAATAGTATATAACGTTGTACGTTATTACGTAATAGCATATAAAGTTATACGTCATTACGTAATAGTATATAACGCTACACGTTATTATGTAATAGCATATAACGTTATACGTCATTACGTAATAGTATATAACGTTATACGTTATTACGTATTAGTATATAACGTTTTACGTCATTACGTATTAGTATATAAAGATATACGTCATTACGTAATAGTATATATCGCTATACGTTAGTACGTATTAGTATGTAACGTTATACGTCATTACGTAATAGTATATAACGTTATACGACATTACGTAATAGTATATATAGTTATACGTTAGTACGTATTAGTATATAAAGTTTTACGTCATTACGTACTAGCATATAACGTTATACGTCATTACGTATTAGTATATAACGTTATACGTTATTACGTAATAGTTTATAACGTTATACGTTATTACGTAATACTATATAACGTTATACGTTAGTACGTAATAGTTTATAGCGTTATACGCTAGTACGTATTAGTATATAACGTTATACGTTATAAGGTAATACTACATAACGTTATACGTCATTACGTAATAGTATATAACGTTATACGTTATTACATAATAGCATATAACGTTATACGTTATTACGTATTAGTTTATAACGTTATACGTCATTACGTAATAGTATATAACGTTATACGAAATTACGTATTAGTATATAACGTTTTACGTCATTACGTATTAGTATATAACGTTATACGTCATTACGTAATAGTATATAACGTTATACGTTATTACGTAATAGCATATGACGTTATACGTCATTTCGTAATAGTATATATCGTTATACGTTAGTACGTATTAGTATATCAAGTTTCACGTCATTACGTAATAGCATATAACGTTATACGTTATTACGTATTAGTATATAACGTTATACGTCATTACGTATTAGTATATAACGTTATACGTTATTCCGAAATAGTTTATAACGTTATACGTTAGTACGTATTAGTATATAACGTTATACGTTATAAGGTAATACTACATAACGTTATACGTCATTACGTAATACTATATAACGATATACGTTAGAACGTATTAGTATATAACGTTTAACGTCATTAAGCAATAGTATATAACGTTATACGTTAGTACGTAATAGTTTATAACGTTATACGCTAGTACGTATTAGTATGTAACGTTATACGTTATAAGGTAATACTACATAACGTTATACGTCATTACGTAATAGTATATCACGTTATACGTTATTACGTAATAGTATATACCATTATACGTTATTACGTAATAGTTTATAACGATATTCGTTAGTACGTATTAGTATATAACGTTATACGTTACAAGGTAATAGTACATAACGTTATACGTCATTACGTATTAGTATGTAACGTTATACGTTAGTACGTATTAGTATATAACGTTATACGTTACAAGGTAATAGTACATAACGTTATACGTCATTACGTATTAGTATATAACGTTATACGTCATTACGTAATAGTATATAACGTTATATTTTATTACGTATTAGTATATAACGTTATACGTCATTACGTATTAGTATATAACGTTATACGTTATTACGTAATAGTTTATAACGTTATACGTTATTACGTAATACTATGTAACGACATACGTTAGTACGTATTAGTATATAACGTTTTACGTCATTACGTAATAGTATATAACGTTATACGTTATTACGTAATAGCATATAACGTTATACGTCATTACGTAATAGCATATAACGTTATACATTATTACGTAATAACATATAACGTTATACGTCATTACGTAATAGTATATAACGTTATACGTTATTACGAAATAGTATATAACGTTATACGTTATTACGTAACAGTTTATAACGTTATTCGTTAGTACGTATTAGTATATAAAGTTTCACGTCATTACGTAATACCATATAACGTTATACGTTATTACGTATTAGTATATAACGTTATACGTTATTACGTATTAGTATATAACGTTATACGTCATTACGTAATAGTATATAACGTTATACGTTATTACGTAATATTATATAACGTTACACGTTATTACGTAACAGCATATAACGTTATACGTCATTACGTATTAGTATATAATGTTTTACGTCATTACGTAATAGCATATAAAGTTATACGTTATTACGTATTAGTATATAACGTTATCTGTTATTACGTATTGGTATATAACGTTATACGTCATTAGGTAATAGTATATATCGTTATACTTTAGTACGTATTAGTATATAAAGTTTCACGTCATTACGTAATAGCATATAACGTTATACGTTATTTCGTATTGGTATATAACGTTTTACGTCATTACGTATTGGTATATAACGTTATACGTCATTACGTAATAGCGTATAACGTTATACGTAATTACGTATTAGTATATAACGTTATACGTTACTACGTAATAGTTTATAAGGTTATACGTTAGTACGTACTAGTATATAACGTTATACGTCATTACGTAATTGTATATAACGTTATACGTTATTACGTAATAGCATATAACGTTATACGTCATTACGTAATAGCATATAACGTTATACGTCATTACGTACTAGTATATAACGTTATACGTTATTACGTAATAGTATATAACGTTATACGTCATTACGTAATAGTATATAACGTTATAAGTCATAACGTAATAGTATATAACGTTATACGTCATTACGTATTAGTATATAACGTAATACGTCATTACGTAATAGTATATAACGTTAAACGTCATTACGTAATAGTATATAACGTTATACGTTATTACGTAATAGCATATAACGTTATACGTCATTACGTAATAGTATATAACGTTATACGTCATTACGTAATAGTATATAACGTTATACGTTATTACGTAATAGTATACAATGTTACATGTTATTATGTAATAGCCTATAACGTTATACGTCATTACGTAATAATATATAACGTTATACGTCATTACGTAATAGCATATAACGTTATACGTCATTACGTAATATTATATAACGTTATACGTCATTACGTAATAGTATATAACGTTATACGTTATTACGTAATAGCATATAACGTTATACGTCATTACGTAATAGTATATAACGTTATACGTTATTACGTAATAGTATATATCGTTATTCGTTAGTACGTATTAGTAAATAATGTTTTACGTCATTACGTGATAGTATATACCGTTATACGTCATTACATAATAGTATATAGCGTTATACGTTATTACGTAATAGCATATAACGTTATACGTCACTACGTACTAGTATATAACGTTATACGTCATTACGTAATAGTATATAACGTTATACGTTATTACGTAATAGTATATAACGTTATACGTCATTACGTAATAGTATATAACGTTATACGTTATTACGTAATAGTATACAATGTTACACGTTATTATGTAATAGCCTATAACGTTATACGTCATTACGTAATAATATATAACGTTATACGTTATTACGTATTAGTATATAACGTTTTACGTCATTACGTATTAGTATATAACGTTATACGTCATTACGTAATAGTATATAACGTTATACGTTATTACGTAATAGCATATAACGTTATACGTCATTACGTAATAGTATATATCGTTATTCGTTAGTACGTATTAGTAAATAATGTTTTACGTCATTACGTAATAGCATATAACGTTATACGTTATTACGTATTAGTATATAACGTTATATGTTATTACGTATTAGTATATAACGTTATACGTCATTACGTAATAGTATTTATCGTTATACGTTAGTACGTAGTAGTATATAAAGTTTTACGTCATTACGTAATACCATATAACGTTAGAAGTTATTACGTATTAGTATATAACGTTATACGTTATTACGTATTAGTATATAACGTTATACGTCATTACGTAATAGTATATAACGTTATACGTTATTACGTAATATTATATAACGTTACACGTTATTACGTAATAGCATATAACGTTATACGTCATTACGTAATAGTATATATTGTTATACGTTAGTACGTATAAGTATATAATGTTTTACGACATTACGTAATAGCATATAACGTTATACGTTATTACGTATTAGTATATAACGTTATCTGTTATTACGTATAAGTATATAACGTTATACGTCATTACGTAATAGTATATATCGTTATACGTTAGTACGTATTAGTATATAAAGTTTCACGTCATTACGTAATAGCATATAACGTTATAAGTTATTACGTATTAGTATATAACGTTTTACGTCATTACGTATTGGTATATAACGTTATACGTCATTACGTAATAGCATATAACGTTATACGTAATTACGTAATAGCATATAACGTTATACGTCATTACGTAATAGTATATATCGTAATACGACATTACGTAATAGTATATATCGTTATACGTTAGTACGTATTATTATATAAAGTTTTACGTCATTACGTAATAGTATATAACGTTATACGTTATTACGTATTAGTATATAACGTTTTACGTCATTACGTATTAGTATATAACGTTTTACGTCATTACGTATTGGTATATAACGTTATACGTTATTACGTAATAGCATATAACGTTATACGTCATTACGTAATAGTATATATCGTTATTCGTTAGTACGTATTAGTATATAATGTTTTACGTCATTACGTAATAGCATATAACGTTATACGTTATTACGTATTAGTATATAACGTTATATGTTATTACGTATTAGTATATAACGTTATACGTCATTACGTAATAGTATATAACGTTATACGCTACTACGTAATATTATATAACGTTACACGTTATTATGTAATAGCATATAACGTTATACGTCATTACGTAATAGTATATAACGTTATACGTTATTACGTATTAGTATATAACGTTATACGTTATTATGTAATAGCATATAACGTTATACGTCATTACGTATTAGTATGTAACGTTATACGTCATTACGTAATAGTATATAACGTTATACGACATTACGTAATAGTATATATCGTTATACGTTAGTACGTATTAGTATGTAACGTTATACGTCATTACGTAATAGTATATAACGTTATACGACATTACGTAATAGTATATATAGTTATACGTTAGTACGTATTAGTATATAAAGTTTTACGTCATTACGTATTAGTATGTAACGTTATACGTCATTACGTAATAGTATATAACGTTATACGACATTACGTAATAGTATATATAGTTATACGTTATTACGTATTAGTATATAACGTTATACGTTATTACGTATTAGTATATAAGGTTATACGTCATTACGTAATAGTATATTACGTTATACGCTATTACGTAATAGTATATAACGTTACACGTTATTATGTAATAGCATATAACGTTATACGTCATTACGTAATAGTATATAACGTTATACGTTAGTACGTATTAGTATATAAAGTTTTACGTCATTACGTAATAGCATATAACGTTATACGTTATTACGTATTAGTATATAACGTTATACGTTATTACGTATTAGTATATAACGTTATACGTCATTACGTATTAGTATGTAACGTTATACGTCATTACGTAATAGTATATAACGTTATACGTTATTACGTATTAGTATATAACGTTATACGTCATTACGTAATAGTATATAACGTTATACGTCATTACGTAATAGTATATAACGTTATACGTTATTACGTAATAGCATATAACGTTATACGTCATTACGTAATAGTATATATCGTTATTCGATAGTACGTATTAGTATATAATGTTTTACGTCATTACGTAATAGCATATAACGTTATACGTCATTACGTAATAGTATATAACGACATACGTTAGTACGTATTAGTATATAACGTTTTACGTCATTACGTAATAGTATATATCGTTATACGTTATTACGTAATAGCATATAACGTTATACGTCATTACGTAATAGCATATAACGTTATACGATATTACGTATTAGAATATAACGTTATACGTTATAAGGTAATAGTACATAACATTATACGTCATTACGTATTAGTATATAACGTTATACGTCATTACGTATTAGTATATAACGTTATACGTTATTCCGAAATAGTTTAGAACGTTATACGTTAGTACGTAATAGTATATAACGTTATACGTTACAAGGTAATACGACATAACGTTATACGTCATTACGTAATAGTATATAACGTTATACGTTATTACGTAATAGCATATAACGGTATACGTCATTACGTAATAGTATATAACGTTATACGTCATTACGTAATAGTATATAACGTTATACGTTATTACGCAATAGCATATAAAGTTATACGTCATTACGTAATACTATATAACGTTATACGTAATTACGTAATATTTTATGACGTTATACGTTATTACGTAATACTATATAACGATATACGTTATTCCGTAATAGCATATAACGTTATACGTCATTACGTAATAGTATATAACGTTATACGTTATTACGCAATAGCATATAACGTTATACGTTATAAGGTAATACTACATAACCTTATACGTGATTACGTAATAATATATAACGTTATACGTTATTACGTAATTGTATATAATGCTATACGTCATTACGTATTAGTATATAACGTTATACGTTATAAGATATACTACATACCGTTATACGTCATTACGTAATAGTATATAACGTTATACGTTATTACATAATAGCATATAACGTTATGCGTTATTACGTACTAGTTTATAACGTTATACGTCATTACGTAATAGTATATAACGTTATACGAAATTACGTATTAGTATATAACGTTATACGTTAGTACGTAATAGTTTATAACGTTATACGCTAGTACGTACTATTATATAACGTTATACGTTATAAGGTAATACTTCATAACGTTATACGTCATAACGTAATACTATATAACGATATACGTTAGTACGTAATAGTATATAACGTTATACGTTATTACGTACTAGTTTATAACGTTATACGTCATTACGTAATAGTATATAACGTTATACGAAATTACGTATTAGTATATAACGTTATACGTTAGTACGTAATAGTTTATAACGTTATACGCTAGTACGTACTATTACATAACGTTATACGTTATAAGGTAATACTACATAACGTTTTACGTTATAACGTAATAGCGTATAAGGTTATACGTTAGTACGTAATAGTATATAACGTTATACGTTATTACGTAATAGTATATAACGTTGTACGTTATTACGTAATAGCATATAAAGTTATACGTCATTACGTAATAGTATATAACGCTACACGTTATTATGTAATAGCATATAACGTTATACGTCATTACGTAATAGTATATAACGTTATACGTTATTACGTATTAGTATATAACGTTTTACGTCATTACGTATTAGTATATAAAGATATACGTCATTACGTAATAGTATATATCGCTATACGTTAGTACGTATTAGTATGTAACGTTATACGTTATTACGTATTAGTTTATAACGTTATACGTCATTACGTAATAGTATATAACGTTATACGAAATTACGTATTAGTATATAACGTTTTACGTCATTACGTATTAGTATATAACGTTATACGTCATTACGTAATAGTATATAACGTTATACGTTATTACGTAATAGCATATGACGTTATACGTCATTTCGTAATAGTATATATCGTTATACGTTAGTACGTATTAGTATATCAAGTTTCACGTCATTACGTAATAGCATATAACGTTATACGTTATTACGTATTAGTATATAACGTTATACGTCATTACGTATTAGTATATAACGTTATACGTTATTCCGAAATAGTTTATAACGTTATACGTTAGTACGTATTAGTATATAACGTTATACGTTATAAGGTAATACTACATAACGTTATACGTCATTACGTAATACTATATAACGATATACGTTAGAACGTATTAGTATATAACGTTTAACGTCATTAAGCAATAGTATATAACGTTATACGTTAGTACGTAATAGTTTATAACGTTATACGCTAGTACGTATTAGTATGTAACGTTATACGTTATAAGGTAATACTACATAACGTTATACGTCATTACGTAATAGTATATCACGTTATACGTTATTACGTAATAGTATATAACGTTATACGTTATTACGTAATAGTATATAATGTTATACGTCATTACGTATTAGTATATAAAACGTTATACGTTAGTACGTACTAGTATATAACGTTATACGTTATAAGGTAATACTACATAACGTTATACGTCATAAGGTAATACTATATAACGATATACGTTAGTACGTAATAGCATATAACGTTATACGTTATTACGTAATAGTATATACCATTATACGTTATTACGTAATAGTTTATAACGATATTCGTTAGTACGTATTAGTATATAACGTTATACGTTACAAGGTAATAGTACATAACGTTATACGTCATTACGTATTAGTATATAACGTTATACGTTAGTACGTATTAGTATATAACGTTATACGTTACAAGGTAATAGTACATAACGTTATACGTCATTACGTATTAGTATATAACGTTATACGTCATTACGTAATAGTATATAACGTTATATTTTATTACGTATTAGTATATAACGTTATACGTCATTACGTATTAGTATATAACGTTATACGTTATTACGTAATAGTTTATAACGTTATACGTTATTACGTAATACTATGTAACGACATACGTTAGTACGTATTAGTATATAACGTTTTACGTCATTACGTAATAGTATATAACGTTATACGTTATTACGTAATAGCATATAACGTTATACGTCATTACGTAATAACGTATAACGTTATATACTATTACGTAATAACATATAACGTTATACGTCATTACGTAATAGTATATAACGTTATACGTTATTACGAAATAGTATATAACGTTATACGTTATTACGTAACAGTTTATAACGTTATTCGTTAGTACGTATTAGTATATAAAGTTTCACGTCATTACGTAATAGCATATAACGTTATACGTTATTACGTATTAGTATATAACGTTATACGTCATTACGTATTAGTATATAACGTTATACGTTACTCCGAAATAGTTTATAACGTTATACGTTATTACGTAATAGCATATAACGTTATACGTCATTACGTAATAGCATATAACGTTATACATTATTACGTAATAACATATAACGTTATACGTCATTACGTAATAGTATATAACGTTATACGTTATTACGTAATAGTATATAACGTTATACGTTATTACGTAACAGTTTATAACGTTATTCGTTAGTACGTATTAGTATATAAAGTTTCACGTCATTACGTAATAGCATATAACGTTATACGTTATTACGTAATAGCATATAACGTTTTACGTCATTACGTATTGGTATATAACGTTATACGTTATTACGTAATAGCATATAACGTTATACGTCATTACGTAATAGTATATATCGTTATTCGTTAGTACGTATTAGTATATAATGTTTTACGTCATTACGTAATAGCATATAACGTTATACGTTATTACGTATTAGTATATAACGTTATATGTTATTACGTATTAGTATATAACGTTATACGTCATTACGTAATAGTATATAACGTTATACGCTACTACGTAATATTATATAACGTTACACGTTATTATGTAATAGCATATAACGTTATACGTCATTACGTAATAGTATATAACGTTATACGTTATTACGTATTAGTATATAACGTTATACGTTATTATGTAATAGCATATAACGTTATACGTCATTACGTATTAGTATGTAACGTTATACGTCATTACGTAATAGTATATAACGTTATACGACATTACGTAATAGTATATATCGTTATACGTTAGTACGTATTAGTATGTAACGTTATACGTCATTACGTAATAGTATATAACGTTATACGACATTACGTAATAGTATATATAGTTATACGTTAGTACGTATTAGTATATAAAGTTTTACGTCATTACGTATTAGTATGTAACGTTATACGTCATTACGTAATAGTATATAACGTTATACGACATTACGTAATAGTATATATAGTTATACGTTATTACGTATTAGTATATAACGTTATACGTTATTACGTATTAGTATATAAGGTTATACGTCATTACGTAATAGTATATTACGTTATACGCTATTACGTAATAGTATATAACGTTACACGTTATTATGTAATAGCATATAACGTTATACGTCATTACGTAATAGTATATAACGTTATACGTTAGTACGTATTAGTATATAAAGTTTTACGTCATTACGTAATAGCATATAACGTTATACGTTATTACGTATTAGTATATAACGTTATACGTTATTACGTATTAGTATATAACGTTATACGTCATTACGTATTAGTATGTAACGTTATACGTCATTACGTAATAGTATATAACGTTATACGTTATTACGTATTAGTATATAACGTTATACGTCATTACGTATTAGTATATAACGTTATACGTCATTACGTAATAGTATATAACGTTATACGTTATTACGTAATAGCATATAACGTTATACGTCATTACGTAATAGTATATATCGTTATTCGATAGTACGTATTAGTATATAATGTTTTACGTCATTACGTAATAGCATATAACGTTATACGTCATTACGTAATAGTATATAACGACATACGTTAGTACGTATTAGTATATAACGTTTTACGTCATTACGTAATAGTATATATCGTTATACGTTATTACGTAATAGCATATAACGTTATACGTCATTACGTAATAGCATATAACGTTATACGATATTACGTATTAGAATATAACGTTATACGTTATAAGGTAATAGTACATAACATTATACGTCATTACGTATTAGTATATAACGTTATACGTCATTACGTATTAGTATATAACGTTATACGTTATTCCGAAATAGTTTAGAACGTTATACGTTAGTACGTAATAGTATATAACGTTATACGTTACAAGGTAATACGACATAACGTTATACGTCATTACGTAATAGTATATAACGTTATACGTTATTACGTAATAGCATATAACGGTATACGTCATTACGTAATAGTATATAACGTTATACGTCATTACGTAATAGTATATAACGTTATACGTTATTACGCAATAGCATATAAAGTTATACGTCATTACGTAATACTATATAACGTTATACGTAATTACGTAATATTTTATGACGTTATACGTTATTACGTAATACTATATAACGATATACGTTATTCCGTAATAGCATATAACGTTATACGTCATTACGTAATAGTATATAACGTTATACGTTATTACGCAATAGCATATAACGTTATACGTTATAAGGTAATACTACATAACCTTATACGTGATTACGTAATAATATATAACGTTATACGTTATTACGTAATTGTATATAATGCTATACGTCATTACGTATTAGTATATAACGTTATACGTTATAAGATATACTACATACCGTTATACGTCATTACGTAATAGTATATAACGTTATACGTTATTACATAATAGCATATAACGTTATGCGTTATTACGTACTAGTTTATAACGTTATACGTCATTACGTAATAGTATATAACGTTATACGAAATTACGTATTAGTATATAACGTTATACGTTAGTACGTAATAGTTTATAACGTTATACGCTAGTACGTACTATTATATAACGTTATACGTTATAAGGTAATACTTCATAACGTTATACGTCATAACGTAATACTATATAACGATATACGTTAGTACGTAATAGTATATAACGTTATACGTTATTACGTACTAGTTTATAACGTTATACGTCATTACGTAATAGTATATAACGTTATACGAAATTACGTATTAGTATATAACGTTATACGTTAGTACGTAATAGTTTATAACGTTATACGCTAGTACGTACTATTACATAACGTTATACGTTATAAGGTAATACTATATAACGTTTTACGTTATAACGTAATAGCGTATAAGGTTATACGTTAGTACGTAATAGTATATAACGTTATACGTTATTACGTAATAGTATATAACGTTGTACGTTATTACGTAATAGCATATAAAGTTATACGTCATTACGTAATAGTATATAACGCTACACGTTATTATGTAATAGCATATAACGTTATACGTCATTACGTAATAGTATATAACGTTATACGTTATTACGTATTAGTATATAACGTTTTACGTCATTACGTATTAGTATATAAAGATATACGTCATTACGTAATAGTATATATCGCTATACGTTAGTACGTATTAGTATGTAACGTTATACGTTATTACGTATTAGTTTATAACGTTATACGTCATTACGTAATAGTATATAACGTTATACGAAATTACGTATTAGTATATAACGTTTTACGTCATTACGTATTAGTATATAACGTTATACGTCATTACGTAATAGTATATAACGTTATACGTTATTACGTAATAGCATATGACGTTATACGTCATTTCGTAATAGTATATATCGTTATACGTTAGTACGTATTAGTATATCAAGTTTCACGTCATTACGTAATAGCATATAACGTTATACGTTATTACGTATTAGTATATAACGTTATACGTCATTACGTATTAGTATATAACGTTATACGTTATTCCGAAATAGTTTATAACGTTATACGTTAGTACGTATTAGTATATAACGTTATACGTTATAAGGTAATACTACATAACGTTATACGTCATTACGTAATACTATATAACGATATACGTTAGAACGTATTAGTATATAACGTTTAACGTCATTAAGCAATAGTATATAACGTTATACGTTAGTACGTAATAGTTTATAACGTTATACGCTAGTACGTATTAGTATGTAACGTTATACGTTATAAGGTAATACTACATAACGTTATACGTCATTACGTAATAGTATATCACGTTATACGTTATTACGTAATAGTATATAACGTTATACGTTATTACGTAATAGTATATAATGTTATACGTCATTACGTATTAGTATATAAAACGTTATACGTTAGTACGTACTAGTATATAACGTTATACGTTATAAGGTAATACTACATAACGTTATACGTCATAAGGTAATACTATATAACGATATACGTTAGTACGTAATAGCATATAACGTTATACGTTATTACGTAATAGTATATACCATTATACGTTATTACGTAATAGTTTATAACGATATTCGTTAGTACGTATTAGTATATAACGTTATACGTTACAAGGTAATAGTACATAACGTTATACGTCATTACGTATTAGTATATAACGTTATACGTTAGTACGTATTAGTATATAACGTTATACGTTACAAGGTAATAGTACATAACGTTATACGTCATTACGTATTAGTATATAACGTTATACGTCATTACGTAATAGTATATAACGTTATATTTTATTACGTATTAGTATATAACGTTATACGTCATTACGTATTAGTATATAACGTTATACGTTATTACGTAATAGTTTATAACGTTATACGTTATTACGTAATACTATGTAACGACATACGTTAGTACGTATTAGTATATAACGTTTTACGTCATTACGTAATAGTATATAACGTTATACGTTATTACGTAATAGCATATAACGTTATACGTCATTACGTAATAGCATATAACGTTATATACTATTACGTAATAACATATAACGTTATACGTCATTACGTAATAGTATATAACGTTATACGTTATTACGTAATAGTATATAACGTTATACGTTATTACGTAACAGTTTATAACGTTATTCGTTAGTACGTATTAGTATATAAAGTTTCACGTCATTACGTAATAGCATATAACGTTATACGTTATTACGTATTAGTATATAACGTTATACGTCATTACGTATTAGTATATAACGTTATACGTTACTCCGAAATAGTTTATAACGTTATACGTTATTACGTAATAGCATATAACGTTATACGTCATTACGTAATAGCATATAACGTTATACATTATTACGTAATAACATATAACGTTATACGTCATTACGTAATAGTATATAACGTTATACGTTATTACGAAATAGTATATAACGTTATACGTTATTACGTAACAGTTTATAACGTTATTCGTTAGTACGTATTAGTATATAAAGTTTCACGTCATTACGTAATAGCATATAACGTTATACGTTATTACGTAATAGCATATAACGTTATACGTCATTACGTAATAGCATATAACGTTATACATTAATACGTAATAACATATAACGTTATACGTCATTACGTAATAGTATATAACGTTATACGTTATTACGAAATAGTATATAACGTTATACGTTAGTACGTAATAGTTTATAACGTTATACGCTAGTACGTATTAGTATATAACGTTATGCGTTATAAGGTAATACTACATAACGTTATACGTCATTACGTAATACTATATAACGATATACGTTAGTACGTATTAGTATTAACGTTTAACGTCATTAAGCAATAGTATATAACGTTATACGTTAGTACGTAATAGTTTATAACGTTACACGCTAGTACGTATTAGTATATAACGTTATACGTTATAAGGTAATACTACATAACGTTATACGTAATAAGGTAATACTATATAACGATATACGTTAGTACGTAATAGTATATAACGTTATACGTTATTACGTAATAGTATATAACGTTGTACGTTATTACGTAATAGCATATAAAGTTATACGTCATTACGTAATACTATATAACGTTATACGTAATTACGTAATATTTTATGACGTTATACGTTATTACGTAATACTATATAACGACATACGTTAGTACGTATTAGTATATAACGTTTAACGTCATTACGTAATAGTATATAACGTTATACGTTATTACGTAATAGCATATAACGTTATACGTCAATACGTAATAGCATATAACGTTATACATTATTGCGTAATTGTATATAATGCTATACGTCATTACGTATTAGTATATAACGTAATACGTTATTACGAAATAGTATATACCATTATACGTTATTACGTAATAGTTTATAACGATATTCGTTAGTACGTATTAGTATATAACGTTATACGTTACAAGGTAATTGTACATAACGTTATACGTCATTACGTATTAGTATATAACGTTATACGTCATTACGTAATAGTATATAACGTTATATGTTATTACGTATTAGTATATAACGTTATACGTCATTACGTATTAGTATATAACGTTATACGTTATTACGTAATAGTTTATAACGTTATACGTTATTACGTAATACTATATAACGACATACGTTAGTACGTATTAGTATATAACGTTTTACGTCATTACGTAATAGTATATAACGTTATACGTTATTACGTAATAGCATATAACGTTATACGTCATTACGTAATAGCATATAACGTTATACATTATTACGCAATAGCATATAACGTTATACGTCATTACGTAATAGTATATAACGTTATACGTTATTACGAAATAGTATATAACGTTATACGTTATTACGTAACAGTTTATAACGTTATTCGTTAGTACGTATTAGTATATAACGTTATACGTTATAAGGTAATAGTACATAACGTTATACGTCATTACGAATTAGTATATAACGTTATACGTCATTACGTAATAGTATATAACGTTATATGTTATTACGTATTAGTATATAACGTTGTACGTCATTACGTATTAGTATATAACGTTATACGTTATAATGTAATAGTACATAACGTTATACGTCATTACGTATTAGTATATAACTTTATACGTCATTACGTAATAGTATATAACGTTATACGTTTTTACGTAATAGTATATAACGTTATACGTTATTACGTAATAGCATATAACGTTATACGTCATTACGTAATAGTATATAACGACATACGTTAGTACGTATTAGTATATAACGTTTTACGTCATTACGTAATAGTATATATCGTTATACGTTATTACGTAATAGCATATAACGTTATACGTCATTACGTAATAGCATATAACGTTATACGATATTACGTATTAGAATATAACGTTATACGTTATAAGGTAATAGTACATAACGTTATACGTCATTACGTACTAGTATATAACGTTATACGTCATTACGTATTAGTATATAACGTTATACGTTATTCCGAAATAGTTTAGAACGTTATACGTTAGTACGTATTAGTATATAACGTTATACGTTACAAGGTAATACGACATAACGTTATACGTCATTACGTAATAGTATATAACGTTATACGTCATTACGTAATACTATATAACGATATACGTTAGAACGTATTAGTATATAACGTTTTACGTCCTTACGTAATAGTATATAACGTTATACGTCATTTCATAATAGTATATAGCGTTATATATTATTACGTAATAGCATATAACCTTATACGTCACTGCGTAATAGTATATAACGTTATACGTTATTACGCAATAGCATATAAAGTTATACGTCATTACGTAATACTATATAACGTTATACGTAATTACGTAATATTTTATGACGTTATACGTTATTACGTAATACTATATAACGATATACGTTATTCCGTAATAGCATATAACGTTATACGTCATTACGTAATAGTATATAACGTTATACGTTATTACGTAATAGCATATAACGTTATACGTTATAAGGTAATACTACATAACGTTATACGTGATTACGTAATAGTATATAACGTTATACGTTATTACGTAATTGTATATAATGCTATACGTCATTACGTATTAGTATATAACGTTATACGTTATAAGGTAATACTACATACCGTTATACGTCATTACGTAATAGTATATAACGTTATACGTTATTACGTAATAGTATATAACGTTATACGTTATTACGTATTAGTATATAACGTTTTACGTCATTACGTATTAGTATATAAAGATATACGTCATTACGTAATAGTATATATCGCTATACGTTAGTACGTATTAGTATGTAACGTTATACGTCATTACGTAATAGTATATAACGTTATACGACATTACGTAATAGTATATATAGTTATACGTTAGTACGTATTAGTATATAAAGTTTTACGTCATTACGTAATAGCATATAACGTTATACGTCATTACGTATTAGTATATAACGTTATACGTTATTACGTAATAGTTTATAACGTTATACGTTATTACGTAATACTATATAACGTTATACGTTAGTACGTAATAGTTTATAGCGTTATACGCTAGTACGTATTAGTATATAACGTTATACGTTATAAGGTAATACTACATAACGTTATACGTCATTACGTAATAGTATATAACGTTATACGTTATTACATAATAGCATATAACGTTATACGTTATTACGTATTAGTTTATAACGTTATACGTCATTACGTAATAGTATATAACGTTATACGAAATTACGTATTAGTATATAACGTTTTACGTCATTACGTATTAGTATATAACGTTATACGTCATTACGTAATAGTATATAACGTTATACGTTATTACGTAATAGCATATAACGTTATACGTCATTTCGTAATAGTATATATCGTTATACGTTATTACGTAATAGTTTATAACGTTATACGTTATTACGTAATAGTATATAACGTTATACGTTATTACGTAATTGTATATAATGCTATACGTCATTACGTATTAGTATATAACGTTATACGTTATTACGTAATAGCATATAACGTTATACGTTATAAGGTAATACTACATAACGTTATACGTGATTACGTAATAGTATATAACGTTATACGTTATTACGTAATTGTATATAATGCTATACGTCATTACGTATTAGTATATAACGTTATACGTTATTACGTAACAGTTTATAACGTTATTCGTTAGTACGTATTAGTATATAACGTTATACGTTATAAGGTAATAGTACATAACGTTATACGTCATTACGAATTAGTATATAACGTTATACGTTATAAGGTAATACTACATAACGTTATACGTCATTACGTAACAGTATATAACGTTATACGTTATTACATAATAGCATATAACGTTATACGTTATTACGTATTAGTTTATAACGTTATACGTCATTACGTAATAGTATATAACGTTATACGAAATTACGTATTAGTATATAACGTTTTACGTCATTACGTATTAGTATATAACGTTATACGTTATTACGTAATAGCATATAACGTTATACGTCATTACGTAATAGCATATAACGTTATACATTATTACGCAATAGCATATAACGTTATACGTCATTACGTAATAGTATATAACGTTATACGTTATTACGAAATAGTATATAACGTTATACGTTATTACGTAACAGTTTATAACGTTATTCGTTAGTACGTATTAGTATATAACGTAATACGTTATTACGTAATACTATATAACGATATACGTTAGTACGTATTCGTATATAACGTTTTACGTCATTACGTAATAGTATATAACGTTATACGTTATTACGTAATAGCATATAACGTTATACGTTATAAGGTAATAGTACATAACGTTATACGTCATTACGTATTAGTATATAACGTTATACGTCATTACGTAATAGTATATAACGTTATACGTTATTACGAAATAGTATATAACGTTATACGTTATTACGTAATAGTTTATAACGTTATTCGTTAGTACGTACTAGTATATAACGTTATACGTTATAAAGTAATACTACATAACGTTATACGTCATTACGTATTAGTATATAACGTTAAACGTCATTACGAAATAGTATATAACGTTATATGTTATTACGTATTAGTATATAACGTTATACGTCATTACGTATTAGTATATAACGTTATACGTTATTCCGAAATAGTTTATAACGTTATATGTTAGTACGTATTAGTATATAACGTTATACGTTATAAGGTAATACTATATAACGTTATACGTTAGTACGTAATAGTTTATAGCGTTATACGCTAGTACGTATTAGTATATAACGTTATACGTTATAAGGTAATACTACATAACGTTATACGTCATTACGTAATAGTATATAACGTTATACTTTATTACATAATAGCATATAACGTTATACGTTATTACGTATTAGTTTATAACGTTATACGTCATTACGTAATAGTATATAACGTTATACGAAATTACGTATTAGTATATAACGTTTTACGTCATTACGTATTAGTATATAAAGATATACGTCATTACGTAATAGTATATATCGCTATACGTTAGTACGTATTAGTATGTAACGTTATACGTCATTACGTAATAGTATATAACGTTATACGACATTACGTAATAGTATATAACGTTATACGTTATAAGGTAATACTACATAACGTTATACGTCATTACGTAATAGTATATAACGTTATACGTTATTACATAATAGCATATAACGTTATACGTTATTACGTAATAGTTTATAACGTTATACGTTATTACGTAATAGTATATAACGTTATACGTTATTACGTAATTGTATATAATGCTATACGTCATTACGTATTAGTATATAACGTTATACGTTATTACGTAATAGCATATAACGTTATACGTTATAAGGTAATACTACATAACGTTATACGTGATTACGTAATAGTATATAACGTTATACGTTATTACGTAATTGTATATAATGCTATACGTCATTACGTATTAGTATATAACGTTATACGTTATTACGTAATAGTTTATAACGTAATACGTTATTACGTAATACTATATAACGATATACGTTAGTACGTATTCGTATATAACGTTTTACGTCATTACGTAATAGTATATAACGTTATACGTTATTACGTAATAGCATATAACGTTATACGTTATAAGGTAATAGTACATAACGTTATACGTCATTACGTATTAGTATATAACGTTATACGTCATTACGTAATAGTATATAACGTTATACGTTATTACGAAATAGTATATAACGTTATACGTTATTACGTAATAGTTTATAACGTTATTCGTTAGTACGTACTAGTATATAACGTTATACGTTATAAAGTAATACTACATAACGTTATACGTCATTACGTATTAGTATATAACGTTAAACGTCATTACGAAATAGTATATAACGTTATATGTTATTACGTATTAGTATATAACGTTATACGTCATTACGTATTAGTATATAACGTTATACGTTATTCCGAAATAGTTTATAACGTTATATGTTAGTACGTATTAGTATATAACGTTATACGTTATAAGGTAATACTACATAACGTTATACGTCATTACGTAATAGTATATAACGTTATACGTTATTACGTAATAGCATATAACGTTATACGTCATTACGTAATAGTATATAACGTTATACGTCATTACGTAATAGTATATAACGTTATACGTTATTACGTAATAGTTTATTACGTTATACGTTATTACGTAATACTATATAACGATATACGTTAGTACGTATTCGTATATAACGTTTTACGTCATTACGTACTAGTATATAACGTTATACGTTATAAGGTAATACTACATAACGTTATACGTCATTACGTATTAGTATATAACGTTAAACGTCATTACGAAATAGTATATAACGTTATATGTTATTACGTATTAGTATATAACGTTATACGTTAGTACGTACTAGTATATAACGTTATACGTTATAAGGTAATACTACAAAACGTTATACGTCATTACGTAATAGTACATAACGTTATACGTCATTACGTATTAGTATATAACGTTATACGTCATTTCGTAATAGTATATAACGTTATATGTTATTACGTATTAGTAGATAACGTTACACGTCATTACGTATTAGCATATAACGTTATACGTTATAAGGTAATACTACATAACGTTATACGTCATTACGTAATACTATATAACGATATACGTTAGTACGTATTAGTATATAACGTTTAACGTCATTAAGCAATAGTATATAACGTTATACGTTAGTACGTAATAGTTTATAACGATATACGTTCGTACGTAATAGTATATAACGTTATACGTTATTACGTAATAGTATATAACGTTGTACGTTATTACGTAATAGCATATAAAGTTATACGTCATTACGTAGTACTATATAACGTTATACGTTATTACGTAATAGTTTATAACGTTATACGTTATTACGTAATAGTTTTTAACGATATACGTTATTCCGTAATAGCATATAACTTTATACGTCATTACGTAATAGTATATAACGTTATACGTTATTACGTAATAGCATATAACGTTATACGTTATAAGGTAATACTACATAAAGTTATACGTGATTACGTAATAGTATATAACGTTATACGTTATTACGTAGTTGTATATAATACTATACGTCATTACGTATTAGTATATAACGTTATACGTTATTACGTAATAGCATATAACGTTATACGTTATAACGTAATACTACATAACGTTATACGTGATTACGTAATAGTATATAACGTTATACGTTATTACGTAATAGTTTATAACGTTATTCGTTAGTACGTACTAGTATATAACGTTATACGTTATAAAGTAATACTACATAACGTTATACGTCATTACGTATTAGTATATAACGTTAAACGTCATTACGAAATAGTATATAACGTTATATGTTATTACGTATTAGTATATAACGTTATACGTCATTACGTATTAGTATATAACGTTATACGTTATTCCGAAATAGTTTATAACGTTATACGTTATTACGTAATAGTATATAACGTTATACGTTATTACGTAATTGTATATAATGCTATACGTCATTACGTATTAGTATATAACGTTATACGTTATTACGTAATAGCATATAACGTTATACGTTATAAGGTAATAGTACATAACGTTATACGTCATTACGTATTAGTATATAACTTTATACGTCATTACGTAATAGTATATAACGTTATACGTTTTTACGTAATAGCATATAACGTTATACGTTATTACGTATTAGTTTATAACGTTATACGTCATTACGTAATAGTATATAACGTTATACGAAATTACGTATTAGTATATAACGTTTTACGTCATTACGTATTAGTATATAACGTTATACGTCATTACGTAATAGTATATAACGTTATACGTTATTACGTAATAGCATATAACGTTATACGTCATTTCGTAATAGTATATATCGTTATACGTTATTACGTAATAGTTTATAACGTTATACGTTATTACGTAATAGTATATAACGTTATACGTTATTACGTAATTGTATATAATGCTATACGTCATTACGTATTAGTATATAACGTTATACGTTATTACGTAATAGCATATAACGTTATACGTTATAAGGTAATACGACATAACGTTATACGTCATTACGTATTAGTATATAACGTTATACGTTATTACGTATTAGTTTATAACGTTATACGTCATTACGTAATAGTATATAACGTTATACGAAATTACGTATTAGTATATAACGTTTTACGTCATTACGTATTAGTATATAACGTTATACGTTATTACGTAATAGCATATAACGTTATACGTCATTACGTAATAGCATATAACGTTATACATTATTACGCAATAGCATATAACGTTATACGTCATTACGTAATAGTATATAACGTTATACGTTATTACGAAATAGTATATAACGTTATACGTTATTACGTAACAGTTTATAACGTTATTCGTTAGTACGTATTAGTATATAACGTAATACGTTATTACGTAATACTATATAACGATATACGTTAGTACGTATTCGTATATAACGTTTTACGTCATTACGTAATAGTATATAACGTTATACGTTATTACGTAATAGCATATAACGTTATACGTTATAAGGTAATAGTACATAACGTTATACGTCATTACGTATTAGTATATAACGTTATACGTCATTACGTAATAGTATATAACGTTATACGTTATTACGAAATAGTATATAACGTTATACGTTATTACGTAATAGTTTATAACGTTATTCGTTAGTACGTACTAGTATATAACGTTATACGTTATAAAGTAATACTACATAACGTTATACGTCATTACGTATTAGTATATAACGTTAAACGTCATTACGAAATAGTATATAACGTTATATGTTATTACGTATTAGTATATAACGTTATACGTCATTACGTATTAGTATATAACGTTATACGTTATTCCGAAATAGTTTATAACGTTATATGTTAGTACGTATTAGTATATAACGTTATACGTTATAAGGTAATACTATATAACGTTATACGTTAGTACGTAATAGTTTATAGCGTTATACGCTAGTACGTATTAGTATATAACGTTATACGTTATAAGGTAATACTACATAACGTTATACGTCATTACGTAATAGTATATAACGTTATACTTTATTACATAATAGCATATAACGTTATACGTTATTACGTATTAGTTTATAACGTTATACGTCATAACGTAATAGTATATAACGTTATACGAAATTACGTATTAGTATATAACGTTTTACGTCATTACGTATTAGTATATAAAGATATACGTCATTACGTAATAGTATATATCGCTATACGTTAGTACGTATTAGTATGTAACGTTATACGTCATTACGTAATAGTATATAACGTTATACGACATTACGTAATAGTATATAACGTTATACGTTATAAGGTAATACTACATAACGTTATACGTCATTACGTAATAGTATATAACGTTATACGTTATTACATAATAGCATATAACGTTATACGTTATTACGTAATAGTTTATAACGTTATACGTTATTACGTAATAGTATATAACGTTATACGTTATTACGTAATTGTATATAATGCTATACGTCATTACGTATTAGTATATAACGTTATACGTTATTACGTAATAGCATATAACGTTATACGTTATAAGGTAATACTACATAACGTTATACGTGATTACGTAATAGTATATAACGTTATACGTTATTACGTAATTGTATATAATGCTATACGTCATTACGTATTAGTATATAACGTTATACGTTATTACGTAATAGTTTATAACGTAATACGTTATTACGTAATACTATATAACGATATACGTTAGTACGTATTCGTATATAACGTTTTACGTCATTACGTAATAGTATATAACGTTATACGTTATTACGTAATAGCATATAACGTTATACGTTATAAGGTAATAGTACATAACGTTATACGTCATTACGTATTAGTATATAACGTTATACGTCATTACGTAATAGTATATAACGTTATACGTTATTACGAAATAGTATATAACGTTATACGTTATTACGTAATAGTTTATAACGTTATTCGTTAGTACGTACTAGTATATAACGTTATACGTTATAAAGTAATACTACATAACGTTATACGTCATTACGTATTAGTATATAACGTTAAACGTCATTACGAAATAGTATATAACGTTATATGTTATTACGTATTAGTATATAACGTTATACGTCATTACGTATTAGTATATAACGTTATACGTTATTCCGAAATAGTTTATAACGTTATATGTTAGTACGTATTAGTATATAACGTTATACGTTATAAGGTAATACTACATAACGTTATACGTCATTACGTAATAGTATATAACGTTATACGTTATTACGTAATAGCATATAACGTTATACGTCATTACGTAATAGTATATAACGTTATACGTCATTACGTAATAGTATATAACGTTATACGTTATTACGTAATAGTTTATTACGTTATACGTTATTACGTAATACTATATAACGATATACGTTAGTACGTATTCGTATATAACGTTTTACGTCATTACGTACTAGTATATAACGTTATACGTTATAAGGTAATACTACATAACGTTATACGTCATTACGTATTAGTATATAACGTTAAACGTCATTACGAAATAGTATATAACGTTATATGTTATTACGTATTAGTATATAACGTTATACGTTAGTACGTACTAGTATATAACGTTATACGTTATAAGGTAATACTACAAAACGTTATACGTCATTACGTAATAGTACATAACGTTATACGTCATTACGTATTAGTATATAACGTTATACGTCATTTCGTAATAGTATATAACGTTATATGTTATTACGTATTAGTAGATAACGTTACACGTCATTACGTATTAGCATATAACGTTATACGTTATAAGGTAATACTACATAACGTTATACGTCATTACGTAATACTATATAACGATATACGTTAGTACGTATTAGTATATAACGTTTAACGTCATTAAGCAATAGTATATAACGTTATACGTTAGTACGTAATAGTTTATAACGATATACGTTCGTACGTAATAGTATATAACGTTATACGTTATTACGTAATAGTATATAACGTTGTACGTTATTACGTAATAGCATATAAAGTTATACGTCATTACGTAGTACTATATAACGTTATACGTTATTACGTAATAGTTTATAACGTTATACGTTATTACGTAATAGTTTTTACCGATATACGTTATTCCGTAATAGCATATAACTTTATACGTCATTACGTAATAGTATATAACGTTATACGTTATTACGTAATAGCATATAACGTTATACGTTATAAGGTAATACTACATAAAGTTATACGTGATTACGTAATAGTATATAACGTTATACGTTATTACGTAGTT
This sequence comes from Bombus pascuorum, assembly GCF_905332965.1. Classification (NCBI taxonomy): domain Eukaryota; kingdom Metazoa; phylum Arthropoda; class Insecta; order Hymenoptera; family Apidae; genus Bombus; species Bombus pascuorum. The sequence continues at coordinate 2,640,716 of NC_083495.1, read as the reverse complement.
GTATATAATACTATACGTCATTACGTATTAGTATATAACGTTATACGTTATTACGTAATAGCATATAACGTTATACGTTATAACGTAATACTACATAACGTTATACGTGATTACGTAATAGTATATAACGTTATACGTTATTACGTAATAGTTTATAACGTTATTCGTTAGTACGTACTAGTATATAACGTTATACGTTATAAAGTAATACTACATAACGTTATACGTCATTACGTATTAGTATATAACGTTAAACGTCATTACGAAATAGTATATAACGTTATATGTTATTACGTATTAGTATATAACGTTATACGTCATTACGTATTAGTATATAACGTTATACGTTATTCCGAAATAGTTTATAACGTTATACGTTATTACGTAATAGTATATAACGTTATACGTTATTACGTAATTGTATATAATGCTATACGTCATTACGTATTAGTATATAACGTTATACGTTATTACGTAATAGCATATAACGTTATACGTTATAAGGTAATAGTACATAACGTTATACGTCATTACGTATTAGTATATAACTTTATACGTCATTACGTAATAGTATATAACGTTATACGTTTTTACGTAATAGCATATAACGTTATACGTTATTACGTATTAGTTTATAACGTTATACGTCATTACGTAATAGTATATAACGTTATACGAAATTACGTATTAGTATATAACGTTTTACGTCATTACGTATTAGTATATAACGTTATACGTCATTACGTAATAGTATATAACGTTATACGTTATTACGTAATAGCATATAACGTTATACGTCATTTCGTAATAGTATATATCGTTATACGTTATTACGTAATAGTTTATAACGTTATACGTTATTACGTAATAGTATATAACGTTATACGTTATTACGTAATTGTATATAATGCTATACGTCATTACGTATTAGTATATAACGTTATACGTTATTACGTAATAGCATATAACGTTATACGTTATAAGGTAATACGACATAACGTTATACGTGATTACGTAATAGTATATAACGTTATACGTTATTACGTAATTGTATATAATGCTATACGTCATTACGTAATAGTTTATAACGTTATTCGTTAGTACGTACTAGTATATAACGTTATACGTTATAAAGTAATACTACATAACGTTATACGTCATTACGTATTAGTATATAACGTTAAACGTCATTACGAAATAGTATATAACGTTATATGTTATTACGTATTAGTATATAACGTTATACGTCATTACGTATTAGTATATAACGTTATACGTTATTCCGAAATAGTTTATAACGTTATATGTTAGTACGTATTAGTATATAACGTTATACGTTATAAGGTAATACTATATAACGTTATACATTAGTACGTAATAGTTTATAGCGTTATACGCTAGTACGTATTAGTATATAACGTTATACGTTATAAGGTAATACTACATAACGTTATACGTCATTACGTAATAGTATATAACGTTATACGTTATTACATAATAGCATATAACGTTATACGTTATTACGTATTAGTTTATAACGTTATACGTCATTACGTAATAGTATATAACGTTATACGAAATTACGTATTAGTATATAACGTTTTACGTCATTACGTATTAGTATATAAAGATATACGTCATTACGTAATAGTATACAGGGTGCGCCGTTAGAATCCGGACAAAAGAAGTTTTGTGCAGAAAGTTGTTTATTTAAGTCAATACACAAAAACACATGAAAATGTTGTTATATCTCATTTAAAGGGTCCTTGCTGAGAACTTTTATTCTATGTAACCACCCTCTGCCTCTATGACCTGCTCTATTCTTGCTCTAAAGCGCGAGCACGCTGACTTCAACTGGTCGCGTTTAATTGTCGCGAATTCTGACTCGATAGCAGCTCGTAGGGAGTTGACGTTGGGGTGCCTGCATTTATTAGTTTGTCTCTCGATAACGCCCCACACGTAATAGTCCAATGGGTTTAGGTCGGGACTGTTAGGAGGCCAGAAATCTTTCGACCAAAACATGTCCACATTGTCAGAGAGCCAATTTTGAACAAGATGACTTGTGTGAGCAGGTGCGCCATCTTGTTGAAATAAATACGGCCTTCCAGAAGCCGTAATTTCCATCCACGGCTTTATTACTGTCTTCAGGACCTCCAAATAAACCTCCTTTGTGATTCTTTCGCCTTTTTGGAAGAAGTGCGGAGGCATGACGTCGCCCTCACTTGAGACAACGCTGAACTTTTCTCGCCGGAGAAGGAGAACCCTTCTCGAACCACTCTGAGGCTGCGTATCTCTTAGCAATGTCGTATACCGTCGATCTTGGGTAGCTAAAGAATTTTATAATTTCGACCGGCGTTCTCCCGGCGCGAAGACTTTCTATAATCGCCGCTCTTCTATCGTATTCCGGGTTTTGCTTAACGAGTTCTGTCATTTTGAGGTTATAGAAGACTTATTGACATATTTAACTAACTTCAGAGTCAATCAGCACAAACATCTGAATTCTAATATGGTGGGAACTACAAATTGAATTCTGTCCGAATTCTAACGGCGCACCCTGTATATCGCTATACGTTAGTACGTATTAGTATGTAACGTTATACGTCATTACGTAATAGTATATAACGTTATACGACATTACGTAATAGTATATAACGTTATACGTTATAAGGTAATACTACATAACGTTATACGTCATTACGTAATAGTATATAACGTTATACGTTATTACATAATAGCATATAACGTTATACGTTATTACGTAATAGTTTATAACGTTATACGTTATTACGTAATAGTATATAACGTTATACGTTATTACGTAATTGTATATAATGCTATACGTCATTACGTATTAGTATATAACGTTATACGTTATTACGTAATAGCATATAACGTTATACGTTATAAGGTAATACGACATAACGTTATACGTGATTACGTAATAGTATATAACGTTATACGTTATTACGTAATTGTATATAATGCTATACGTCATTACGTAATAGTTTATAACGTTATTGGTTAGTACGTACTAGTATATAACGTTATACGTTATAAAGTAATACTACATAACGTTATACGTCATTACGTATTAGTATATAACGTTAAACGTCATTACGAAATAGCATATAACGTTATATGTTATTACGTATTAGTATATAACGTTATACGTCATTACGTATTAGTATATAACGTTATACGTTATTCCGAAATAGTTTATAACGTTATATGTTAGTACGTATTAGTATATAACGTTATACGTTATAAGGTAATACTATATAACGTTATACATTAGTACGTAATAGTTTATAGCGTTATACGCTAGTACGTATTAGTATATAACGTTATACGTTATAAGGTAATACTACATAACGTTATACGTCATTACGTAATAGTATATAACGTTATACGTTATTACATAATAGCATATAACGTTATACGTTATTACGTATTAGTTTATAACGTTATACGTCATTACGTAATAGTATATAACGTTATACGAAATTACGTATTAGTATATAACGTTTTACGTCATTACGTATTAGTATATAAAGATATACGTCATTACGTAATAGTATATATCGCTATACGTTAGTACGTATTAGTATGTAACGTTATACGTCATTACGTAATAGTATATAACGTTATACGACATTACGTAATAGTATATAACGTTATACGTTATAAGGTAATACTACATAACGTTATACGTCATTACGTAATAGTATATAACGTTATACGTTATTACATAATAGCATATAACGTTATACGTTATTACGTAATAGTTTATAACGTTATACGTTATTACGTAATAGTATATAACGTTATACGTTATTACGTAATTGTATATAATGCTATACGTCATTACGTATTAGTATATAACGTTATACGTTATTACGTAATAGCATATAACGTTATACGTTATAAGGTAATACTACATAACGTTATACGTGATTACGTAATAGTATATAACGTTATACGTTATTACGTAATTGTATATAATGCTATACGTCATTACGTATTAGTATATAACGTTATACGTCATTACGTAATAGTATATAACGTTATACGTTATTACGAAATAGTATATAACGTTATACGTTATTACGTAATAGTTTATAACGTTATTCGTTAGTACGTACTAGTATATAACGTTATACGTTATAAAGTAATACTACATAACGTTATACGTCATTACGTATTAGTATATAACGTTAAACGTCATTACGAAATAGTATATAACGTTATATGTTATTACGTATTAGTATATAACGTTATACGTCATTACGTATTAGTATATGACGTTATACGTTATTCCGAAATAGTTTATAACGTTATATGTTAGTACGTATTAGTATATAACGTTATACGTTATAAGGTAATACTACATAACGTTATACGTCATTACGTAATAGTATATAACGTTATACGTTATTACGTAATAGCATATAACGTTATACGTCATTACGCAATAGTATATAACGTTATACGTCATTACGTAATAGTATATAACGTTATACGTTATTACGTAATAGTTTATTACGTTATACGTTATTACGTAATACTATATAACGATATACGTTAGTACGTATTCGTATATAACGTTTTACGTCATTACGTACTAGTATATAACGTTATACGTTATAAGGTAATACTACATAACGTTATACGTTATAAGGTAATACTACATAACGTTATACGTTATAAGGTAATACTACATAACGTTATACGTCATTACGTATTAGTATATAACGTTAAACGTCATTACGAAATAGTATATAACGTTATATGTTATTACGTATTAGTATATAACGTTATACGTTAGTACGTACTAGTATATAACGTTATACGTTATAAGGTAATACTACAAAACGTTATACGTCATTACGTAATAGTACATAACGTTATACGTCATTACGTAATAGTATATAACGTTATACGTCATTTCGTAATAGTATATAACGTTATATGTTATTACGTATTAGTAGATAACGTTACACGTCATTACGTATTAGCATATAACGTTATACGTTATAAGGTAATACTACATAACGTTATACGTCATTACGTAATACTATATAACGATATACGTTAGTACGTATTAGTATATAACGTTTAACGTCATTAAGCAATAGTATATAACGTTATACGTTAGTACGTAATAGTTTATAACGATATACGTTCGTACGTAATAGTACATAACGTTATACGTTATTACGTAATAGTATATAACGTTGTACGTTATTACGTAATAGCATATAAAGTTATACGTCATTACGTAGTACTATATAACGTTATACGTTATTACGTAATAGTTTATAACGTTATACGTTATTACGTAATAGTTTATAACGATATACGTTATTCCGTAATATCATATAACTTTATACGTCATTACGTAATAGTATATAAAGTTATACGTTATTACGTAATAGCATATAACGTTATACGTTATAAGGTAATACTACATAAAGTTATACGTGATTACGTAATAGTATATAACGTTATACGTTATTACGCAGTTGTATATAATACTATACGTCATTACGTATTAGTATATAACGTTATACGTTATTACGTAATAGCATATAACGTTATACGTTATAACGTAATACTACATAACGTTATACGTGATTACGTAATAGTATATAACGTTATACGTTATTACGTAATTGTATATAATGCTATACGTCATTACGTATTAGTATATAACGTTATACGTTATTACGTAATAGCATATAACGTTATACGTTATAAGGTAATACTACATAACGTTATACGTGATTACGTAATAGTATATAACGTTATACGTCATTACGTAATAGTATATAACGTTTTACGTCATTACGTAATAGTATATAACGTTATACGTTATTACGTAATAGCATATAACGTTATACGTTATAAGGTAATAGTCCATAACGTTATACGTCATTACGTATTAGTATATAACGTTATACGTCATTACGTAATAGTATATAACGTTATACGTTATTACGAAATAGTATATAACGTTGTACGTTATTACCTAATAGCATATAAAGTTATACGTCATTACGTAGTACTATATAACGATATACGTTAGTACGTATTCGTATATAACGTTATACGTCATTACGTAATTGTATATAATGCTATACGTCATTACGTATTAGTATATAACGTTATACGTTATTACGTAATACTATATAACGATATACGTTAGTACGTATTCGTATATAACGTTTTACGTCATTACGTAATAGTATATAACGTTATACGTTATTACGTAATAGCATATAACGTTATACGTTATAAGGTAATAGTACATAACGTTAAACGTCATTACGTATTAGTATATAACGTTATACGTCATTACGTAATAGTATATAACGTTATACGTTATTACGAAATAGTATATAACGTTATACGTTATTACGTAATAGTTTATAACGTTATTCGTTAGTACGTACTAGTATATAACGTTATACGTTATAAGGTAATACTACATAACGTTATACGTCATTACGTATTAGTATATAACGTTAAACGTCATTACGAAATAGTATATAACGTTATATGTTATTACGTATTAGTATATAACGTTATACGTCATTACGTATTAGTATATAACGTTATACGTTATTCCGAAATAGTTTATAACGTTATATGTTAGTACGTATTAGTATATAACGTTATACGTTATAAGGTAATACTACATAACGTTATACGTCATTACGTAATAGTATATAACGTTATACGTTATTACGTAATAGCACATAACGTTATACGTCATTACGTAATAGTATATAACGTTATACGTCATTACGTAATAGTATATAACATTATACGTTATTACGTAATAGTATATAATGTTATACGTCATTACGTATTAGTATATAACGTTATACGTTAGTACGTACTAGTATATAACGTTATACGTTATAAGGTAATACTACATAAAGTTATACGTCATTACGTAATACTATATAACGATATACGTTAGTACGTATTAGTATATAACGTTTCACGTCATTAAGCAATGGTATATAACGTTATACGTTAGTACGTAATAGTTTATAACGATATACGTTCGTACGTAGTAGTATATAACGTTATACGTTATTACGTAATAGCATATAACGTTATACGTTATAAGGTAATACTACATAACGTTATACGTGATTACGTAATAGTATATAACGTTATACGTTATTACGTAATTGTATATAATTCTATACGTCATTACGTATTAGTATATAACGTTATACGTTATTACGTAATAGTTTATTACGTTATACGTTATTACGTAATACTATATAACGATATACGTTAGTACGTATTCGTATATAACGTTTTACGTCATTACGTAATAGTATATAACGTTATACGTTATTACGCAATAGCATATAACGTTATACGTTATAAGGTAATAGTACATATCGTTATACGTCATTACGTATTAGTATATAACGTTATACGTCATTAGGTAATAGTATATAACGTTATACGTTATTACGAAATAGTATATAACGTTATACGTTATTACGTAATAGTTTATAACGTTATTCGTTAGTACGTACTAGTATATAACGTTATACGTTATAAGGTAATACTACATAACGTTATACGTCATTACGTATTAGTATATAACGTTAAACGTCATTACGAAATAGTATATAACGTTATATGTTATTACGTATTAGTATATAACGTTATACGTTAGTACGTACTAGTATATAACGTTATACGTTATAAGGTAATACTACATAACGTTATACGTCATTACGTAATACTATATAACGATATACGTTAGTACGTATTAGTATATAACGTTTAACGTCATTAAGCAATAGTATATAACGTTATACGTTAGTACGTAATAGTTTATAACGATATACGTTCGTACGTAATAGTATATAACGTTATACGTTATTACGTAATAGTATATAACGTTGTACGTTATTACGTAATAGCATATAAAGTTATACGTCATTACGTAGTACTATATAACGTTATACGTTATTACGTAATAGTTTATAACGTTATACGTTATTACGTAATAGTTTATAACGATATACGATATTCCGTAATAGCATATAACGTTATACGTCATTACGTAATAGTATATAACGTTATACGTTATTACGTAATAGCATATAACGTTATACGTTATAAGGTAATACTACATAAAGTTATACGTGATTACGTAATAGTATATAACGTTATACGTTATTACGTAGTTGTATATAATGCTACACGTCATTACGTATTAGTATATAACGTTATACGTTATTACGTAATAGCATATAACGTTATACGTTATAAGGTAATACTACATAACGTTATACGTGATTACGTAATAGTATATAACGTTATACGTTATTACGTAATTGTATATAATGCTATACGTCATTACGTATTAGTATATAACGTTATACGTTATTACGTAATAGTTTATAACGTTATACGTTATTACGTAATACTATATAACGATATACGTTAGTACGTATTCGTATATAACGTTTTACGTGATTACGTAATAGTATATAACGTTGTACGTTATTACGTAATAGCATATAAAGTTATACGTCATTACGTAATAGTATATAACGCTACACGTTATTATGTAATAGCATATAACGTTATACGTCATTACGTAATAGTATATAACGTTATACGTCATAACGTAATACTATATAACGATATACGTTAGTACGTAATAGTATATAACGTTATACGTTATTACGTAATAGTATATAACGTTGTACGTTATTACGTAATAGCATATAAAGTTATACGTCATTACGTAATAGTATATAACGCTACACGTTATTATGTAATAGCATATAACGTTATACGTCATTACGTAATAGTATATAACGTTATACGTTATTACGTATTAGTATATAACGTTTTACGTCATTACATATTAGTATATAAAGATATACGTCATTACGTAATAGTATATATCGCTATACGTTAGTACGTATTAGTATGTAACGTTATACGTCATTACGTAATAGTATATAACGTTATACGACATTACGTAATAGTATATATAGTTATACGTTAGTACGTATTAGTATATAAAGTTTTACGTCATTACGTAATAGCATATAACGTTATACGTCATTACGTATTAGTATATAACGTTATACGTTATTACGTAATAGTTTATAACGTTATACGTTATTACGTAATACTATATAACGTTATACGTTAGTACGTAATAGTTTATAGCGTTATACGCTAGTACGTATTAGTATATAACGTTATACGTTATAAGGTAATACTACATAACGTTATACGTCATTACGTAATAGTATATAACGTTATACGTTATTACATAATAGCATATAACGTTATACGTTATTACGTATTAGTTTATAACGTTATACGTCATTACGTAATAGTATATAACGTTATACGAAATTACGTATTAGTATATAACGTTTTACGTCATTACGTATTAGTATATAACGTTATACGTCATTACGTAATAGTATATAACGTTATACGTTATTACGTAATAGCATATAACGTTATACGTCATTTCGTAATAGTATATATCGTTATACGTTATTACGTAATAGTTTATAACGTTATACGTTATTACGTAATAGTATATAACGTTATACGTTATTACGTAATTGTATATAATGCTATACGTCATTACGTATTAGTATATAACGTTATACGTTATTACGTAATAGCATATAACGTTATACGTTATAAGGTAATACTACATAACGTTATACTTGATTACGTAATAGTATATAACGTTATACGTTATTACGTAATTGTATATAATGCTATACGTCATTACGTATTAGTATATAACGTTATACGTTATTACGTAATAGTTTATAACGTAATACGTTATTACGTAATACTATATAACGATATACGTTAGTACGTATTCGTATATAACGTTTTACGTCATTACGTAATAGTATATAACGTTATACGATATTACGTAATAGCATATAACGTTATACGTTATAAGGTATTAGAACATAACGTTATACGTCATTACGTATTAGTATATAACGTTATACGTCATTACGTAATAGTATATAACGTTATACGTTATTACGAAATAGTATATAACGTTATACGTTATTCCGAAATAGTTTATAACGTTATATGTTAGTACGTATTAGTATATAACGTTATACGTTATAAGGTAATACTACATAACGTTATACGTCATTACGTAATAGTATATAACGTTATACGTTATTACGTAATAGCATATAACGTTATACGTCATTACGTAATAGTATATAACGTTATACGTCATTACGTAATAGTATATAACGTTATACGACATTACGTAACAGTATATATAGTTATACGTTAGTACGTATTAGTATATAAAGTTTTACGTCATTACGTAATAGCATATAACGTTATACGTCATTACGTATTAGTATATAACGTTATACGTTATTACGTAATAGTTTATAACGTTATACGTTATTACGTAATACTATATAACGTTATACGTTAGTACGTAATAGTTTATAGCGTTATACGCTAGTACGTATTAGTATATAACGTTATACGTTATAAGGTAATTCTACATAACGTTATACGTCATTACGTAATAGTATATAACGTTATACGTTATTACATAATAGCATATAACGTTATACGTTATTACGTATTAGTTTATAACGTTATACGTCATTACGTAATAGTATATAACGTTATACGAAATTACGTATTAGTATATAACGTTTTACGTCATTACGTATTAGTATATAAAGATATACGTCATTACGTAATAGTATATATCGCTATACGTTAGTACGTATTAGTATGTAACGTTATACGTCATTACGTAATAGTATATAACGTTATACGACATTACGTAATAGTATATATAGTTATACGTTAGTACGTATTAGTATATAAAGTTTTACGTCATTACGTAATAGCATATAACGTTATACGTCATTACGTATTAGTATATAACGTTATACGTCATTACGTAATAGTATATAACGTTATACGTTATTACGAAATAGTATATAACGTTATACGTTATTACGTAATAGTTTATAACGTTATTCGTTAGTACGTACTAGTATATAACGTTATACGTTATAAGGTAATACTACATAACGTTATACGTCATTACGTAATAGTATATAACGTTATACGTTATTACGTAATAGCATATAACGTTATACGTCATTACGTAATAGTATATAACGTTATACGTCATTACGTAATAGTATATAACGTTATACGTTATTACGTAATAGTATATAATGTTATACGTCATTACGTATTAGTATATAACGTTATACGTTAGTACGTACTAGTATATAACGTTATACGTTATAAGGTAATACTACATAACGTTATACGTCATTACGTAATACTATATAACGATATACGTTAGTACGTATTCGTATATAACGTTTTACGTCATTACGTAATAGTATATAACGTTATACGTTATTACGCAATAGCATATAACGTTATACGTTATAAGGTAATAGTACATATCGTTATACGTCATTACGTATTAGTATATAACGTTATACGTCATTAGGTAATAGTATATAACGTTATACGTTATTACGAAATAGTATATAACGTTATACGTTATTACGTAATAGTTTATAACGTTATTCGTTAGTACGTACTAGTATATAACGTTATACGTTATAAGGTAATACTACATAACGTTATACGTCATTACGTATTAGTATATAACGTTAAACGTCATTATGAAATAGTATATAACGTTATATGTTATTACGTATTAGTATATAACGTTATACGTTAGTACGTACTAGTATATAACGTTATACGTTATAAGGTAATACTACATAACGTTATACGTCATTACGTAATACTATATAACGATATACGTTAGTACGTATTAGTATATAACGTTTAACGTCATTAAGCAATAGTATATAACGTTATACGTTAGTACGTAATAGTTTATAACGATATACGTTCGTACGTAATAGTATATAACGTTATACGTTATTACGTAATAGTATATAACGTTGTACGTTATTACGTAATAGCATATAAAGTTATACGTCATTACGTAGTACTATATAACGTTATACGTTATTACGTAATAGTTTATAACGTTATACGTTATTACGTAATAGTTTATAACGATATACGTTATTCCGTAATAGCATATAACGTTATACGTCATTACGTAATAGTATATAACGTTATACGTTATTACGTAATAGCATATAACGTTATACGTTATAAGGTAATACTACATAAAGTTATACGTGATTACGTAATAGTATATAACGTTATACGTTATTACGTAGTTGTATATAATGCTATACGTCATTACGTATTAGTATATAACGTTATACGTTATTACGTAATAGCATATAACGTTATACGTTATAAGGTAATACTACATAACGTTATACGTGATTACGTAATAGTATATAACGTTATACGTTATTACGTAATTGTATATAATGCTATACGTCATTACGTATTAGTATATAACGTTATACGTTATTACGTAATAGTTTATAACGTTATTCGTTAGTACGTACTAGTATATAACGTTATACGTTATAAGGTAATACTACATAACGTTATACGTCATTACGTAATAGTATATAACGTTATACGTTATTACGTAATAGCATATAACGTTATACGTCATTACGTAATAGTATATAACGTTATACGTCATTACGTAATAGTATATAACGTTATACGTTATTACGTAATAGTATATAATGTTATACGTCATTACGTATTAGTATATAACGTTATACGTTAGTACGTACTAGTATATAACGTTATACGTTATAAGGTAATACTACATAACGTTATACGTCATTACGTAATACTATATAACGATATACGTTAGTACGTATTAGTATATAACGTTTAACGTCATTAAGCAATAGTATATAACGTTATACGTTAGTACGTAATAGTTTATAACGATATACGTTCGTACGTAGTAGTATATAACGTTATACGTTATTACGTAATAGCATATAACGTTATACGTTATAAGGTAATACTACATAACGTTATACGTGATTACGTAATAGTATATAACGTTATACGTTATTACGTAATTGTATATAATGCTATACGTCATTACGTATTAGTATATAACGTTATACGTTATTACGTAATAGTTTATAACGTTATACGTTATTACGTAATACTATATAACGATATACGTTAGTACGTATTCGTATATAACGTTTTACGTCATTACGTAATAGGATATAACGTTATACGTTATTACGTAATAGCATATAACGTTATACGTTATAAGGTAATAGTACATATCGTTATACGTCATTACGTATTAGTATATAACGTTATACGTCATTAGGTAATAGTATATAACGTTATACGTTATTACGAAATAGTATATAACGTTATACGTTATTACGTAATAGTTTATAACGTTATTCGTTAGTACGTACTAGTATATAACGTTATACGTTATAAGGTAATACTACATAACGTTATACGTCATTACGTATTAGTATATAACGTTAAACGTCATTACGAAATAGTATATAACGTTATATGTTATTACGTATTAGTATATAACGTTATACGTTAGTACGTACTAGTATATAACGTTATACGTTATAAGGTAATACTACATAACGTTATACGTCATTACGTAATAGTATATAACGTTATACGTTATTACGTAATAGCATATAACGTTATACGTCATTACGTAATAGTATATAACGTTATACGTCATTACGTAATAGTATATAACGTTATACGTTATTACGTAATAGTATATAATGTTATACGTCATTACGTATTAGTATATAACGTTATACGTTAGTACGTACTAGTATATAACGTTATACGTTATAAGGTAATACTACAGAACGTTATACGTCATAAAGTAATACTATATAACGATATACGTTAGTACGTAATAGTATATAACCTTATACGTTATTACGTAATACTATATAACGATATACGTTATTCCGTAATAGCATATAACGTTATACGTCATTACGTAATAGTATATAACGTTATACGTTATTACGTATTAGTATATAACGTTATACGTTATAACGTAATAGTACATAACGTTATACGTCATTACGTATTAGTATATAACGTTATACGTCATTTCGTAATAGTATATAGCGTTATATGTTATTACGTAATATTATATAACGTTATACGTCATTACGTAATACTATATAACGATATACGTTAGAACGTATTAGTATATAACGTTTTACGTCCTTACGTAATAGTATATAAAGTTATACGTTATTACGTACTAGTATATAACGTTATATGTTATTACGTGTTAGTATATAACGTTATACGTCATTTCATAATGGTATATAGCGTTGTACGTTATTACGTAATAGCATATAACGTTATACGGCATTACGTAATACTATATAACGATATACGTCATTACGTAATACTATATGACGTTATACGTTATTACGTAATAGTATATAACGTTGTACGTTATTACGTAATAGCATATAACGTTATACGTTATTACGTAATAGTTTATAACGTTATACGTTAGTACGTATTAGTATATAACGTTATACGTTATAAGGTAATAGTATATAACGTTATACGTTATTACGTAATAGCATATAACGTTATACGTCATTACGTAATAGTATATAATGTTATACGTTATTACGTAATAGCATATAACGTTATACGTCATTAGGTAATACTACATAACGTTATACGTCATTACGTACTAGTATATGACGTTATAAGTCATTACGTAATAGTATATAAGGTTATACGTCATTTCATAATGGTATATAGCGTTGTACGTTATTACGTAATAGCATATAACGTTATACGTTTTTACGTAATAGTTTATAACGTTATTCGCCATTACGTAATAGTATATAACGTTATACGTTTTAACGTAATAGTCTATAACGTTATACGTTATTACGTAATGATATATAACATTATACGTTATTACGTAATAGTTTATAACGTTATACGTTAGTACGTATTCGTATATAACGTTAAACGTCATTACGAAATTGTATATAACGTTATATGTTATTACGTATTAGTATATAACGTTATACGTCATTACGTATTAGTATATAACGTTATACATTATTACGTAATAGCATATAACGTTATACGTCATTACGTAATAGTATATAACGTTGTACGTTATTACGTAATAGCAGATAAAGTTATACGTCATTACGTAATACTATATAACGTTATACGTTATTATGTAATAGTTTATAACGTTATACATTATTACGTAATAGTTTATAACGATATACGTTATTCCGTAATAGCATATAACGTTATACGTCATTACGTAATAGTATATAACGTTATACGTTATTACGTAATAGCATATAACGTTATACGTTATAAGGTAATACTACATAAAGTTATACGTGATTACGTAATAGTATATAACGTTATACGTTATTACGTAATTGTATATAATGCTATACGTCATTACGTATTAGTATATAACGTTATACGTCATTACGTAATACTATATAACGTTATACGTTATTACGTAATAGTTTATAACGTTATACGTTATTACGTAATACTATATAACGATATACGTTAGTACGTATTCGTATATAACGTTTTACGTCATTACGTAATAGTATATAACGTTATACGTTATTACGTAATAGCATATAACGTTATACGTTATAAGATAATAGTACATAACGTTATACGTCATTACGTATTAGTATATAACGTTATACGTTATTACGTAATAGTTTATAACGTTATTCGTTAGTACGTACTAGTATATAACGTTATACGTTATAAGGTAATACTACATAACGTTATACGTCATTACGTATTAGTATATAACGTTAAACGTCATTACGAAATTGTATATAACGTTATATGTTATTACGTATTAGTATATAACGTTATACGTCATTACGTATTAGTATATAACGTTATACATTATTACGTAATAGCATATAACGTTATACGTCATTACGTAATAGTATATAACGTTATACGTTATTACGAAATACTATATAACGTTATACGTTATTACGTAATAGTATATAACGTTGTACGTTATTACGTAATAGCATATAACGTTATACCTTATTACGTAATAGTTTATAACGTTATACCTTAGTACGTATTAGTATATAATGTTATACGTCATTACGTAATAGTATATAACGTTATACGTTATTACGTAATAGCATATAACGTTATACGTCATTACGTAATACTACATAACGTTATACGTCATTACGTACTAGTATATGACGTTATAAGTCATTACGTAATAGTATATAACGTTATACGTCATTACTTAATAGTTTATAACGTTATACGTTAGTACGTAGTAGTATATAACGTTATACGAAATAAGGTAATAGTATACAACGTTATACGTTATTACGTAATAGTATATAACGTTGTACGTTATTACGTAATAGCATATAACGTTATACGTTATTACGTAATAGTTTATAACGTTATACGTTAGTATGTATTAGTATATAACGTTATACGTTATTACGTAATAGCATATAACGTTATACGTCATTACGTAAAAGTATATAACGTTGTACGTCATTACGTAAAAGTATATAACGTTGTACGTTATTACGTAATAGTATATAACGTTATACGTTATAACGTAATAGCATATAACGTTATACGTTATTAAGTAATACTACATAGCGTTATACGTCATTACGTACTAGTATATGACGTTATACGTCATTACGTAATAGTATATAACGTTATACGTTAGTACGTATTACTATATAACGTTTTACGTCATTACGTAAAAGTATATAGCGTTATACGTTATTACGTAATAGCATATAAAGTTATACGTCATTACGTAATAGTATATAACGTTATACGTTAGTACGTATTAGTATATAACGTTTTACGTCATTACGTAATAGTATATAACGTTATACGTCATAAGGTAATACAACATAACGTCATACGTCATAAGGTAATACTACATAACGTTATACGTCATTACGTAATAGTACATAACATTATACGTTATAAGATAATACTACATAACGTTATACGTCATAAGGTAATACTACATAACGTTATACGTCATTACGTATTAGTACATAACGTTATACGTTATAAGATAATACTACATAACGTTATACGTCATAAGGTAATGCTACATAACGTTATACGTCATTTCGTAATATTATATGACGTTATACGTTAGTACGTAATAGTATATAACGTTATACGTTATAAGTTAATACTACATAACGTTATACGTCATAAGGTAATACTACATAACGTTATACGTCATTACGTAATAGTACATAACATTATACGTTATAAGATAATACTACATAACGTTATACGTCATAAGGTAATACTACATAACGTTATACGTCATTACGTAATACTATATAACGATATACGTTAGTACGTATTAGTATATAACGTTTAACGTCATTAAGCAATAGTATATAACGTTATACGTTAGTACGTAATAGTTTATAACGATATACGTTCGTACGTTATAGTATATAACGTTATATGTTATTACGTAATAGTATATAACGTTGTACGTTATTACGTAATAGCAGATAAAGTTATACGTCATTACGTAGTACTATATAACGTTATACGTTATTATGTAATAGTTTATAACGTTATACGTTATTACGTAATAGTTTATAACGATATACGTTATTCCGTAATAGCATATAACGTTATACGTCATTACGTAATAGTATATAACGTTATACATTATTACGTAATAGCATATAACGTTATACGTTATAAGGTAATACAACATAAAGTTATACGTGATTACGTAATAGTATATAACGTTATACGTTATTACGTAATTGTATATAATGCTATACGTCATTACGTATTAGTATATAACGTTATACGTTATTACGTAATAGCATATAACGTTATACGTTATAAGGTAATACTACATAACGTTATACGTGATTACGTAATAGTATATAACGTTATACGTTATTACGTAGTTGTATATAATGCTATACGTCATTACGTATTAGTATATAACGTTATACGTTATTACGTAATAGTTTATAACGTTATACGTTATTACGTAATACTATATAACGATATACGTTAGTACTTATTCGTATATAACGTTTTACGTCATTACGTAATAGTATATAACGTTATACGTTATTACGTAATAGCATATAACGTTATACGTTATAAGGTAATAGTACATAACGTTATACGTCATTACGTATTAGTATATAACGTTATACGTCATTACGTAATAGTATATAACGTTATACGTTATTACGAAATAGTATATAACGTTATACGTTATTACGTAATAGTTTATAACGTTATTCGTTAGTACGTACTAGTATATAACGTTATACGTTATAAGGTAATACTACATAACGTTATACGTCATTACGTATTAGTATATAACGTTAAACGTCATTACGAAATTGTATATAACGTTATATGTTATTACGTATTAGTATATAACGTTATACGTCATTACGTATTAGTATATAACGTTATACATTATTACGTAATAGCATATAACGTTATACGTCATTACGTAATAGTATATAACGTTATACGTTATTACGAAATACTATATAACGTTATACGTTATTAAGTAATAGTATATAACGTTGTACGTTATTACGTAATAGCATATAACGTTATACGTTATTACGTAATAGTTTATAACGTTATACGTTAGTACGTATTAGTATATAACGTTATACGTCATTACGTAATAGTATATAACGTTATACGTTATTACGTAATAGCATATAACGTTATACGTCATTACGTAATACTACATAACGTTATACGTCATTACGTACTAGTATATGACGTTATAAGTCATTACGTAATAGTATATAACGTTATACGTCATTACTTAATAGTATATAACGTTATACGTTAGTTCGTATTACTATATAACGTTTTACGTCATTACGTAATAGTATATAGCGTTATACGTTATTACGTAATAGCATATAACGTTATACGTCATTACGTAATAGTATATAACATTATACGTCATTTCATAATAGTATATAGCGTTGTACGTTATTACGTAATAGCATATAACGTTATACGTCATTACGTAATAGTTTATAACGTTATTCGTCATTACGTAATAGTATATAACGTTATACGTTTTAACGTAATAGTCTATAACGTTATACGTTATTACGTAATGATATATAACATTATACGTTATTACGTAATAGTTTATAACGTTATACGTTAGTACGTAGTAGTATATAACGTTATACGAAATAAGGTAATAGTTTATAACGTTATACGTTATTACGTAATAGTATATAACGTTATACGTTATAACGTAATAGCATATAACGTTATACGTTATTAAGTAATACTACATAGCGTTATACGTCATTACGTACTAGTATATGACGTTATACGTCATTACGTAATAGTATATAACGTTATACGTTAGTACGTATTACTATATAACGTTTTACGTCATTACGTAAAAGTATATAGCGTTATACGTTATTACGTAATAGCATATAAAGTTATACGTCATTACGTAATAGTATATAACGTTATACGTTAGTACGTATTAGTATATAACGTTTTACGTCATTACGTAATAGTATATAACGTTATACGTCATAAGGTAATACAACATAACGTCATACGTCATAAGGTAATACTACATAACGTTATACGTCATTACGTAATAGTACATAACATTATACGTTATAAGATAATACTACATAACGTTATACGTCATAAGGTAATACTACATAACGTTATACGTCATTACGTATTAGTACATAACGTTATACGTTATAAGATAATACTACATAACGTTATACGTCATAAGGTAATGCTACATAACGTTATACGTCATTTCGTAATATTATATGACGTTATACGTTAGTACGTAATAGTATATAACGTTATACGTTATAAGTTAATACTACATAACGTTATACGTCATAAGGTAATACTACATAACGTTATACGTCATTACGTAATAGTACATAACATTATACGTTATAAGATAATACTACATAACGTTATACGTCATAAGGTAATACTACATAACGTTATACGTCATTACGTAATACTATATAACGATATACGTTAGTACGTATTAGTATATAACGTTTAACGTCATTAAGCAATAGTATATAACGTTATACGTTAGTACGTAATAGTTTATAACGATATACGTTCGTACGTTATAGTATATAACGTTATATGTTATTACGTAATAGTATATAACGTTGTACGTTATTACGTAATAGCAGATAAAGTTATACGTCATTACGTAGTACTATATAACGTTATACGTTATTATGTAATAGTTTATAACGTTATACGTTATTACGTAATAGTTTATAACGATATACGTTATTCCGTAATAGCATATAACGTTATACGTCATTACGTAATAGTATATAACGTTATACATTATTACGTAATAGCATATAACGTTATACGTTATAAGGTAATACAACATAAAGTTATACGTGATTACGTAATAGTATATAACGTTATACGTTATTACGTAATTGTATATAATGCTATACGTCATTACGTATTAGTATATAACGTTATACGTTATTACGTAATAGCATATAACGTTATACGTTATAAGGTAATACTACATAACGTTATACGTGATTACGTAATAGTATATAACGTTATACGTTATTACGTAGTTGTATATAATGCTATACGTCATTACGTATTAGTATATAACGTTATACGTTATTACGTAATAGTTTATAACGTTATACGTTATTACGTAATACTATATAACGATATACGTTAGTACTTATTCGTATATAACGTTTTACGTCATTACGTAATAGTATATAACGTTATACGTTATTACGTAATAGCATATAACGTTATACGTTATAAGGTAATAGTACATAACGTTATACGTCATTACGTATTAGTATATAACGTTATACGTCATTACGTAATAGTATATAACGTTATACGTTATTACGAAATAGTATATAACGTTATACGTTATTACGTAATAGTTTATAACGTTATTCGTTAGTACGTACTAGTATATAACGTTATACGTTATAAGGTAATACTACATAACGTTATACGTCATTACGTATTAGTATATAACGTTAAACGTCATTACGAAATTGTATATAACGTTATATGTTATTACGTATTAGTATATAACGTTATACGTCATTACGTATTAGTATATAACGTTATACATTATTACGTAATAGCATATAACGTTATACGTCATTACGTAATAGTATATAACGTTATACGTTATTACGAAATACTATATAACGTTATACGTTATTAAGTAATAGTATATAACGTTGTACGTTATTACGTAATAGCATATAACGTTATACGTTATTACGTAATAGTTTATAACGTTATACGTTAGTACGTATTAGTATATAACGTTATACGTCATTACGTAATAGTATATAACGTTATACGTTATTACGTAATAGCATATAACGTTATACGTCATTACGTAATACTACATAACGTTATACGTCATTACGTACTAGTATATGACGTTATAAGTCATTACGTAATAGTATATAACGTTATACGTCATTACTTAATAGTATATAACGTTATACGTTAGTTCGTATTACTATATAACGTTTTACGTCATTACGTAATAGTATATAGCGTTATACGTTATTACGTAATAGCATATAACGTTATACGTCATTACGTAATAGTATATAACATTATACGTCATTTCATAATAGTATATAGCGTTGTACGTTATTACGTAATAGCATATAACGTTATACGTCATTACGTAATAGTTTATAACGTTATTCGTCATTACGTAATAGTATATAACGTTATACGTTTTAACGTAATAGTCTATAACGTTATACGTTATTACGTAATGATATATAACATTATACGTTATTACGTAATAGTTTATAACGTTATACGTTAGTACGTAGTAGTATATAACGTTATACGAAATAAGGTAATAGTTTATAACGTTATACGTTATTACGTAATAGTATATAACGTTGTACGTTATTACGTAATATCATATAACGTTATACGTTATAAGGTAATAGTATATAACGTTATACGTTATTACGTAATAGCATATAACGTTTTACGTCATTACGTAAGAGTATATAACGTTTTACGTCATTACGTAAAAGTATATAGCGTTATACGTTATTACGTAATAGCATATAACGTTATACGTCATTACGTAATAGTATATAACGTTATACGTTAGTACGTAATAGTTTATAACGTAATAAGTTCGTACGTAATAGTATATAACGTTATACGTTACTACGTAATAGTATATAACGTTGTACGTTATTACGTAATAGCATATAAAGTTATACGTCATTACGTAATACTATATAACGTTATACGTTATTACGTAATAGTTTATAACGTTATACGTTATTACGTAATTGTTTATAACGATATACGTTATTCCGTAATAGCATATAACGTTATACGTCATTACGTAATAGTATATAACGTTATACGTTATTACGTAATAGCATATAACGTTATACGTTATAAGGTAATACTACATAAAGTTATACGTGATTACGTAATAGTATATAACGTTATACGTTATTAAGTAATAGTATATAACGTTGTACGTTATTACGTAATAGCATATAACGTTATACGTTATTACGTAATAGTTTATAACGTTATACGTTAGTACGTATTAGTATATAACGTTATACGTCATTACGTAATAGTATATAACGTTATACGTTATTACGTAATAGCATATAACGTTATACGTCATTACGTAATACTACATAACGTTATACGTCATTACGTACTAGTATATGACGTTATAAGTCATTACGTAATAGTATATAACGTTATACGTCATTACTTAATAGTATACAGGGTGCGCCGTTAGAATCCGGAGAAAAGAAGTTTTGTGCAGAAAGTTGTTTATTTAAGTCAATACACAAAAACACATGAAAATGTTGTTATATCTCATTTAAAGGGTCCTTGCTGAGAACTTTTATTCTATGTAACCACCCTCTGCCTCTATGACCTGCTCTATTCTTGCTCTAAAGCGCGAGCACGCTGACTTCAACTGGTCGCGTTTAATTGTCGCGAATTCTGACTCGATAGCAGCTCGTAGGGAGTTGACGTTAGGGTGCCTGCATTTATTAGTTTGTCTCTCGATAACGCCCCACACGTAATAGTCCAATGGGTTTAGGTCGGGACTGTTAGGAGGCCAGAAATCTTTCGACCAAAACATGTCCACATTGTCAGAGAGCCAATTTTGAACAAGATGACTTGTGTGAGCAGGTGCGCCATCTTGTTGAAATAAATACGGCCTTCCAGAAGCCGTAATTTCCATCCACGGCTTTATTACTGTCTTCAGGACCTCCAAATAAACCTCCTTTGTGATTCTTTCGCCTTTTTGGAAGAAGTGCGGAGGCATGACGTCGCCCTCACTTGAGACAACGCTCAAAACGTGAACACTTGCTGGAAATTTGGTTTTGCCCACAACAGGAACATCTTCGAGATTGTGGGCCAGCCAACGGTCGTTCCTCCGATTCACTTTGGCATCCACCCGGCGCGAAGACTTTCTATAATCGCCGCTCTTCTATCGTATTCCGGGTTTTGCTTAACGAGTTCTGTCATTTTGAGGTTATAGAAGACTTATTGACATATTTAACTAACTTCAGAGTCAATCAGCACAAACATCTGAATTTTAATATGGTGGGAACTACAAATTGAATTCTGTCCGAATTCTAACGGCGCACCCTGTATAACGTTATACGTTAGTTCGTATTACTATATAACGTTTTACGTCATTACGTAATAGTATATAGCGTTATACGTTATTACGTAATAGCATATAACGTTATACGTCATTACGTAATAGTATATAACATTATACGTCATTTCATAATAGTATATAGCGTTGTACGTTATTACGTAATAGCATATAACGTTATACGTCATTACGTAATAGTTTATAACGTTATTCGTCATTACGTAATAGTATATAACGTTATACGTTTTAACGTAATAGTCTATAACGTTATACGTTATTACGTAATGATATATAACATTATACGTTATTACGTAATAGTTTATAACGTTATACGTTAGTACGTAGTAGTATATAACGTTATACGAAATAAGGTAATAGTTTATAACGTTATACGTTATTACGTAATAGTATATAACGTTGTACGTTATTACGTAATATCATATAACGTTATACGTTATAAGGTAATAGTATATAACGTTATACGTTATTACGTAATAGCATATAACGTTTTACGTCATTACGTAAGAGTATATAACGTTTTACGTCATTACGTAAAAGTATATAGCGTTATACGTTATTACGTAATAGCATATAACGTTATACGTCATTACGTAATAGTATATAACGTTATACGTTAGTACGTAATAGTTTATAACGTAATAAGTTCGTACGTAATAGTATATAACGTTATACGTTACTACGTAATAGTATATAACGTTGTACGTTATTACGTAATAGCATATAAAGTTATACGTCATTACGTAATACTATATAACGTTATACGTTATTACGTAATAGTTTATAACGTTATACGTTATTACGTAATTGTTTATAACGATATACGTTATTCCGTAATAGCATATAACGTTATACGTCATTACGTAATAGTATATAACGTTATACGTTATTACGTAATAGCATATAACGTTATACGTTATAAGGTAATACTACATAAAGTTATACGTGATTACGTAATAGTATATAACGTTATACGTTATTACGTAATTGTATATAACGATATACGTTAGTACGTATTAGTATCTAACGTTTTACGTCATTACGTAATAGTATATATCGTTATACGTTATTACGTAATAGCATATAACGTTATACGTCATTACGTAATAGTATATAACGTTATACGTCATTACGTTTATAGTATATAACGTTATATGTTATTACGTATTAGTATATAACGTTATACGTTAGTACGTATTAGTATATAAAGTTTCACGTCCTTACGTAATAGCATATAACGTTATACGTCATTACGTAATAGTATATAACGTTATATGTTATTACGTATTAGTATATAACGTTATACGTTAGTACGTAATACTATATAACGTTATACGTTATTACGTTATAGTATATAACGTTGTACGTTATTACGTAATAGCATATAACGTTATACGTTATTACGTAATAGCATATAACGTTATACGTTATTACGTAATAGCATATAACGTTATACGTCATAAAGCAATACTATATAACGATATACGTTAGTACGTAATAGTATATAACGTTATACGTTATTACGTAATAGCATATAACGTTATACGATATAAGGTAATAGTACATAACGTTATACGTCATTACGTAATACTATATAACGTTATACGTTATTACGTAATAGCATATAACGTTATACGTCATTACGTAATACTATATAACGTTATACGTTATTACGTAATAGTACATAACGTTGTACGTTATTACGTAATAGCATATAACGTTATACGTTATTACGTAATAGCATATAACGTTATACGTCATAAAGTAATACTATATAACGATATACGTTAGTACGTAATAGCATATAACGTTATACGTTATTACGTAATAGCATATAACGTTATACGTTATAAGGTAATAGTACATAACGTTATACGTCATTACGTAATACTATATAACGTTATACGTCATTACGTAATACTATATAACGTTATACGTTATTACGTTATAGTATATAACGTTGTACGTTATTACGTAATAGCATAAAACGTTATACGTTATTACGTAATAGTATATAACGTTATACGTTATTACGTAATAGCATATAACGTTATTCGATATAAGGTAATAGTACATAACATTATACGTCATTACGTAATACTATATAACGTTATACGTTATTACGTAATAGTACATAACGTTGTACGTTATTACGTAATAGCATATAACGTTATACGTTATTACGTAATAGCATATAACGTTATACGTCATTACGTAATACTACATAACGTTGTACGTTATTACGTAATAGTACATAACGTTATACGTTAGTACGTATTAGTACATAACGTTGTACGTTAGTACGTATTAGTATATAACGTTATACGTTATTACGTAATAGTATATAACGTTATACGTTATTACGTAATAGCATATAACGTTATTCGATATAAGGTAATAGTACATAACGTTATACGTCATTACGTAATACTATATAACGTTATACGTTATTACGTAATAGTACATAACGTTTTACGTCATTACGTAATACTATATAACGATATACGTTATTCCGTTATAGCATATAACGTTATACGTCATTACGTAATAGTATAGAACGTTATACGTCATTACGTAATAGTATACAGGGTGCGCCGTTAGAATTCGGACAGAATTCAATTTGTAGTTCCCACCATATTAGAATTCAGATGTTTGTGCTGATTGACTCTGAAGTTAGTTAAATATGTCAATAAGTCTTCTATAACCTCAAAATGACAGAACTCGTTAAGCAAAACCCGGAATACGATAGAAGAGCGGCGATTATAGAAAGTCTTCGCGCCGGGTGGATGCCAAAGTGAATCGGAGGAACGACCGTTGGCTGGCCCACAATCTCGAAGATGTTCCTGTTGTGGGCAAAACCAAATTTCCAGCAAGTGTTCACGTTTTGAGCGTTGTCTCAAGTGAGGGCGACGTCATGCCTCCGCACTTCTTCCAAAAAGGCGAAAGAATCACAAAGGAGGTTTATTTGGAGGTCCTGAAGACAGTAATAAAGCCGTGGATGGAAATTACGGCTTCTGGAAGGCCGTATTTATTTCAACAAGATGGCGCACCTGCTCACACAAGTCATCTTGTTCAAAATTGGCTCTCTGACAATGTGGACATGTTTTGGTCGAAAGATTTCTGGCCTCCTAACAGTCCCGACCTAAACCCATTGGACTATTACGTGTGGGGCGTTATCGAGAGACAAACTAATAAATGCAGGCACCCCAACGTCAACTCCCTACGAGCTGCTATCGAGTCAGAATTCGCGACAATTAAACGCGACCAGTTGAAGTCAGCGTGCTCGCGCTTTAGAGCAAGAATAGAGCAGGTCATAGAGGCAGAGGGTGGTTACATAGAATAAAAGTTCTCAGCAAGGACCCTTTAAATGAGATATAACAACATTTTCATGTGTTTTTGTGTATTGACTTAAATAAACAACTTTCTGCACAAAACTTCTTTTGTCCGGATTCTAACGGCGCACCCTGTATAACGTTATATGTTATTACGTATTAGTATATAACGTTATACGTTAGCACGTATTAGTATATAAAGTTTTACGTCATTACGTAATAGCATATAACGTTATACGTCATAAAGTAACACTATATAACGATATACGTTAGTACGTAATAGTATATAACGTTATATGTTATTACGTAATACTATATAACGATATACGTTATTCCGTTATAGCATATAACGTTATACGTCATTACGTACTAGTATATAACGTTATACGTCATTACGTAATAGTATATAAAGTTATACGTTATTACGTATTACTATATAACGTTTTACGTCATTACGTAGTAGTATATAGCGTTATACGTTATTACGTAATAGCATATAACATTATACGTCATTACGTAATAGTTTATAACGTTATACGTTATTACGTATTACTATATAACGTTTTACGTCATTACGTAGTAGTATATAGCGTTATACGTTATTACGTAATAGCATATAACGTTATACGTCATTACGTAATACTACATAACGTTATACGTCATTACGTACTAGTATATGACGTTATACGTCATTACGTAATAGTATATAACGTTATACGTTAGTACGTATTACTATATAACGTTTTACGTCATTACGTAAAAGTATATAGCGTTATACGTTATTACGTAATAGCATATAACGTTATACGTTTTAACGTAATAGTCTATAACGTTATACGTTATTACGTAATGATATATAACGTTATACGTCATTACGTAATACTATATAACGATATACGTTAGTACGTATTAGTATATGACGTTTAACGTCATTAAGCAATAGTATATAACGTTATACGTTAGTACGTAATAGTTTATAACGATATACGTTCGTACGTAATAGTATATAACGTTATACGTCATTACGTAATACTACATAACGTTATACGTTATAGGGTAATAGTATATAAAGTTATACGTTATTCCGTAATAGCATATAACGTTATACGTCATTACGTAATAGTATATAACGTAATACGTTAGTACGTATTAGTATATAACGTTATACGTTATAAGGTAATAGTATATAAAGTTATACGTTATTACGTAATAGCATATAACGTTATACGTCATTACGTAATAGTATATAACGATATACGTTAGTACGTATTAGTATATAACGTTTAACGTCATTAAGCAATAGTATATAACGTTATACGTTAGTACGTAATAGTTTATAACGATATACGTTCGTACGTAATAGTATATAACGTTATACGTTATTCCGTAATAGCATATAACGTTAAACGTCATTACGTAATAGTATATAACGTTATACGTTAGTACGTATTAGTATATAACGTTATACGTTATAAGGTAATAGTATATAACGTTATACGTTAGTACGTACTACTATATAACGTTTTACGTCATCACGTAAAAGTATATAGCGTTATACGTTATTACGTAATAGCATATAACGTTATTTGTCATTACGTAATAGTATATAACGTTATACGTTTTAACGTAATAGTCTATAACGTTATACGTTATTACATATTGATATATAACATTATACGTCATTACGTAATACTATATAACGATATACGTTAGTACGTATTAGTATATAACGTTTAACGTCATTAAGCAATAGTATATAACGTTATACGTTAGTATGTAATAGTTTATAACGATATACGTTCGTACGTAATAGTATATAACGTTATACGATATAAGGTAATAGTATATAACGTTATACGTTATTACGTAATAGCATATAACGTTATACATCATTACGTAATAGCATATAACGTTATACGTCATTACGTAATACTACATAACGTTATACGTCATTACGTACTAGTATATGACGTTATACGTCATTACGTAATAGTATATAACGTTATACGTTAGTACGTATTACTATATAACGTTTTACGTCATTACGTAAAAGTATATAACGTTATACGTTATTACGTAATAGCATATAACGTTATACGCTTTAACGTAATAGTCTATAACGTTATACGTTATTACGTAATGATATATAACGTTATACGTCATTACGTAATACTATATAACGATATACGTTAGTACGTATTAGTATATGACGTTTAACGTCATTAAGCAATAGTCTATAACGTTATACGTTATTACGTAATGATATATAACGTTATACGTCATTACGTGATACTATATAACGATATACGTTAGTACGTATTAGTATATAACGTTATACGTCATTACGTAATAGTATATAACGTTATACGTCATTACGTTTATAGTATATAACGTTATACGTCATTACGTAATAGTATATAACGTTATACGTTATTACGTAATAGTATATAACGTTGTACGTTATTACGTAATAGCATATAAAGTTATACGTCATTACGTAATACTATATAACGTTATACGTTACTACGTAATATTTTATAACGTTATACGTTATTACGTAATAGTTTATAACGATATACGTTATTCCGTAATATCATATAACGTTATACGTCATTACGTAATAGTATATAACGTTATACGTTAGTACGTATTATTATATAACGTTATACGTTATAAGGTAATAGTATATAAAGTTATATGTTATTACGTAATAGCATATAACGTTATACGTCATTACGTAATAGTATATAACGTTATACGTCATTACGTAATAGTATATAACGTTATACGTCATTACGTAATACTATATAACGATATACGTTAGAACGTATTAGTATATAACGTTTTACGTCCTTACGTAATAGTATATAAAGTTATACGTCATTACGTAATACTATATAACGTTATACGTCATTACGTACTAATATATGACGTTATAAGTCATTACGTAATAGTATATAACGTTATACGTTATTACGTAATATTTTATAACGTTATACGTCATTACGTAATACTATATAACGTTATACGTCATTACGTACTAATATATGACGTTATAAGTCATTACGTAATAGTATATAACGTTATACGTCATTACTTAATAGTATATAACGTTATACGTTATAAGGTAATAGTGTATAACGTTATACGTTATTACATAATAGCATATAACGTTATACGTCATTACGTAGTAGCATATAACGTTATACGTTATTACGTAATAGTATATAACGTTGTACGTTATTACGTAATAGCATATAAAGTTATACGTCATTACGTAATACTATATAACGTTATACGTTATTACGTAATATTTTATAACGTTATACGTTATTACGTAATAGTTTATAACGTTATACGTCATTACGTAATACTATATAACGATATACGTTAGAACGTATTAGTATATAACGTTTTACGCCCTTACGTAATAGTATATAAAGTTATACGTCATTACGTAATACTATATAACGTTATACGTCATTACGTACTAATATATGACGTTATAAGTCATTACGTAATAGTATATAACGTTATACGTTATTACGTAATATTTTATAACGTTATACGTTATTACGTAATAGTTTATAACGTTATACGTTATTCCGTAATAGCATATAACGTTATACGTCATTACGTAATAGTATATAACGTTATACGTTAGTACGTATTAGTATATAACGTTATACGTTATAAGGTAATAGTATATAAAGTTATACGGTAATTCCGTAATAGCATATAACGTTATACGTCATTACGTAATAGTATATAACGTTATACGTTAGTACGTATTAGTATATAACGTTATACGTTATAAGGTAATAGTATATAAAGTTATACGTCATTACGTAATACTACATAACGTTATACGTCATTACGTACTAGTATATGACGTTATAAGTCATTACGTAATAGTATATAACGTTATACGTCATTACTTAATAGTATATAACGTTATACGTTAGTACGTATTACTATATAACGTTTTACGTCATTACGTAATAGTATACAGCGTTATACGTTATTACGTAATAGCATATAACGTTCTACGTCATTACGTAATAGTATATATCGTTATACGTTATTACGTAATAGCATATAACGTTATACGTTATAAGGTAATAGTACATAACGCTATACGTCATTACGTATTAGTATATAACGTTATACGTCATTACGTAATAGTATATAACGTTATACGTTATTACGTAATAGCATATAACGTTATACGTCATAAAGTAACACTATATAACGATATACGTTAGTACGTAATAGTATATAACGTTATATGTTATTACGTAATACTATATAACGATATACGTTATTCCGTTATAGCATATAACGTTATACGTCATTACGTAATAGTATATAACGTTATACGTCATTACGTAATAGTATATAACGTTATATGTTATTACGTATTAGTATATAACGTTATACGTTAGTACGTATTAGTATATAAAGTTTCACGTCATTACGTAATAGCATATAACGTTATACGTTATTACGTATTAGTATATAACGTTATACGTCAGTACGTAATAGTTTATAATGTTATACGTTAGTTCGTGTTAGTGTATAACGTTATACGTTATAAGGTAATACTACATAACGTTATACGTCATTACGTAATACTATATAACGTTATACGTTATTACGTAATAGTATATAACGTTGTACGTTATTACGTAATAGCATATAACGTTATACGTCATTACGTACTAGTATATAACGTTATACGTCATTACGTAATAGTATATAAAGTTATACGTTAGTACGTATTACTATATAACGTTTTACGTCATTACGTAGTAGTATATAGCGTTATACGTTATTACGTAATAGCATATAACGTTATACGTCATTACGTAATAGTTTATAACGTTATACGTTAGTACGTATTACTATATAACGTTTTACGTCATTACGTAGTAGTATATGACGTTATACGTCATTACGTAATAGTATATAACGTTATACGTTAGTACGTATTACTATATAACGTTTTACGTCATTACGTAAAAGTATATAGCGTTATACGTTATTACGTAATAGCATATAACGTTATACGTCATTACGTAATAGTATATAACGTTATATGTTAGTACGTATTACTATATAACGTTTTACGTCATTACGTAAAAGTATATAGCGTTATACGTTATTACGTAATAGCATATAACGTTATTCGTCATTACGTAATAGTATATAACGTTATACGTTTTAACGTAATAGTCTATAACGTTATACGTTATTACGTAAAGATATATAACGTTATACGTCATTACGTAATACTATATAACGATATACGTTAGTACGTATTAGTATATAACGTTTAACGTCATTAAGCAATAGTATATAACGTTATACGTTAGTACGTAATAGTTTATAACGATATACGTTCGTACGTAATAGTATATGACGTTATACGTTATTACGTAATAGTATATAACGTTGTACGTCATAAAGTAACACTATATAACGATATACGTTAGTACGTAATAGTATATAACGTTATATGTTATTACGTAATACTATATAACGATATACGTTATTCCGTAATAGCATATAACGTTATACGTCATTACGTAATAGTATATAACGTTATACGTCATTACGTAATAGTATATAACGTTATATGTTATTACGTATTAGTATATAACGTTATACGTTATAAGGTAATAGTACATAACGTTATACGTCATTACGTATTAGTATATAACGTTATACGTTATAAGGTTATAGTATATAAAGTTATACGTTATTACGTAATAGCATATAACGTTATACGTCATTACGTAATAGTATATAACATTTTACGTCATTACGTAATAGTATATATCGTTATACGTTATTACGTAATAGTATATAACATTTTACGTCATTACGTAATAGTATATATCGTTATACGTTATTACGTAATAGCATATAACGTTATACGTCATTACGTAATAGTATATAACGTTATACGTTAGTACGTATTACTATATAACGTTTTACGTCATTACGTAAAAGTATATAGCGTTATACGTTATTACGTAATAGCATATAACGTTATACGTCATTACGTAATAGTATATAACGTTATATGTTAGTACGTATTACTATATAACGTTTTACGTCATTACGTAAAAGTATATAGCGTTATACGTTATTACGTAATAGCATATAACGATATACGTTAGAACGTATTAGTATATAACGTTTTACGTCCTTACGTAATAGTATATAAAGTTATACGTCATTACGTAATACTATATAACGTTATACGTCATTACGTACTAATATATGACGTTATAAGTCATTACGTAATAGCATATAACGTTATACGTCATTACGTAATAGTATATAACGTTATACGTCATTACGTAATAGTATATAACGTTATACGTCATTACGTAATACTATATAACGATATACGTTAGAACGTATTAGTATATAACGTTTTACGTCCTTACGTAATAGTATATAAAGTTATACGTCATTACGTAATACTATATAACGTTATACGTCATTACGTACTAATATATGACGTTATAAGTCATTACGTAATAGTATATAACGTTATACGTTATTACGTAATATTTTATAACGTTATACGTCATTACGTAATACTATATAACGTTATACGTCATTACGTACTAATATATGACGTTATAAGTCATTACGTAATAGTATATAACGTTATACGTCATTACTTAATAGTATATAACGTTATACGTTATAAGGTAATAGTGTATAACGTTATACGTTATTACATAATAGCATATAACGTTATACGTCATTACGTAGTAGCATATAACGTTATACGTTATTACGTAATAGTATATAACGTTGTACGTTATTACGTAATAGCATATAAAGTTATACGTCATTACGTAATACTATATAACGTTATACGTTATTACGTAATATTTTATAACGTTATACGTTATTACGTAATAGTTTATAACGTTATACGTCATTACGTAATACTATATAACGATATACGTTAGAACGTATTAGTATATAACGTTTTACGCCCTTACGTAATAGTATATAAAGTTATACGTCATTACGTAATACTATATAACGTTATACGTCATTACGTACTAATATATGACGTTATAAGTCATTACGTAATAGTATATAACGTTATACGTTATTACGTAATATTTTATAACGTTATACGTTATTACGTAATAGTTTATAACGTTATACGTTATTCCGTAATAGCATATAACGTTATACGTCATTACGTAATAGTATATAACGTTATACGTTAGTACGTATTAGTATATAACGTTATACGTTATAAGGTAATAGTATATAAAGTTATACGGTAATTCCGTAATAGCATATAACGTTATACGTCATTACGTAATAGTATATAACGTTATACGTTAGTACGTATTAGTATATAACGTTATACGTTATAAGGTAATAGTATATAAAGTTATACGTCATTACGTAATACTACATAACGTTATACGTCATTACGTACTAGTATATGACGTTATAAGTCATTACGTAATAGTATATAACGTTATACGTCATTACTTAATAGTATATAACGTTATACGTTAGTACGTATTACTATATAACGTTTTACGTCATTACGTAATAGTATACAGCGTTATACGTTATTACGTAATAGCATATAACGTTCTACGTCATTACGTAATAGTATATATCGTTATACGTTATTACGTAATAGCATAAAACGTTATACGTTATAAGGTAATAGTACATAACGCTATACGTCATTACGTATTAGTATATAACGTTATACGTCATTACGTAATAGTATATAACGTTATACGTTATTACGTAATAGCATATAACGTTATACGTCATAAAGTAACACTATATAACGATATACGTTAGTACGTAATAGTATATAACGTTATATGTTATTACGTAATACTATATAACGATATACGTTATTCCGTTATAGCATATAACGTTATACGTCATTACGTAATAGTATATAACGTTATACGTCATTACGTAATAGTATATAACGTTATATGTTATTACGTATTAGTATATAACGTTATACGTTAGTACGTATTAGTATATAAAGTTTCACGTCATTACGTAATAGCATATAACGTTATACGTTATTACGTATTAGTATATAACGTTATACGTCAGTACGTAATAGTTTATAATGTTATACGTTAGTTCGTGTTAGTGTATAACGTTATACGTTATAAGGTAATACTACATAACGTTATACGTCATTACGTAATACTATATAACGTTATACGTCATTACGTACTAGTATATAACGTTATACGTCATTACGTAATAGTATATAAAGTTATACGTTAGTACGTATTACTATATAACGTTTTACGTCATTACGTAGTAGTATATAGCGTTATACGTTATTACGTAATAGCATATAACGTTATACGTCATTACGTAATAGTTTATAACGTTATACGTTAGTACGTATTACTATATAACGTTTTACGTCATTACGTAGTAGTATATAGCGTTATACGTTATTACGTAATAGCATATAACTTTATACGTCATTACGTAATAGTTTATAACGTTATACGTTAGTACGTATTAGTATATAACGTTATACGAAATAAGGTAATACTACATAACGTTTTACGTCATTACGTAGTAGTATATAGCGTTATACGTTATTACGTAATAGCATATAACGTTATACGTCATTACGTAATAGTTTATAACGTTATACGTTAGTACGTAATAGTTTATAACTATATACGTTCGTACGTAATAGCATATTACGTTATACGTTTTAACGTAATAGTCTATAACGTTATACGTTATTACGTAATGATATATAACGTTATACGTCATTACGTAATACTATATAACGATATACGTTAGTACGTATTAGTATATGACGTTTAACGTCATTAAGCAATAGTATATAACGTTATACGTTAGTACGTAATAGTTTATAACGATATACGTTCGTACGTAATAGTATATAACGTTATACGTCATTACGTAATACTACATAACGTTATACGTTATAGGGTAATAGTATATAAAGTTATACGTTATTCCGTAATAGCATATAACGTTATACGTCATTTCGTAATAGTATATAACGTAATACGTTAGTACGTATTAGTATATAACGTTTAACGTCATTAAGCAATAGTATATAACGTTATACGTTAGTACGTAATAGTTTATAACGATATACGTTCGTACGTAATAGTATATAACGTTATACGTTATTCCGTAATAGCATATAACGTTATACGTCATTACGTAATAGTATATAACGTTATACGTTAGTACGTATTAGTATATAACGTTATACGTTATAAGGTAATAGTATATAAAGTTATACGTTATTCCGTAATAGCATATAACGTTATATGTTATTACGTAATACTGTATAACGATATACGTTATTCCGTAATAGCATATAACGTTATACGTGATTACGTAATAGTATATAACGTTATACGTCATTACGTAATAGTATATAACGTTATATGTTATTACGTATTAGTCTATAACGTTATACGTTAGTACGTATTAGTATATAAAGTTTCACGTCATTACGTAATAGCATATAACGTTATACGTTATTACGTATTAGTATATAACGTTATACGTCAGTACGTAATAGTTTATAATGTTATACGTTATAAGGTAATACTACATAACGTTATACGTCATTACGTAATACTATATAACGTTATACGTTATTACGTAATAGTATATAACATTGTACGTTATTACGTAATAGCATATAACGTTATACTTTATTACGTAATAGTTTATAACGTTATACGTTAGTACGTATTAGTATATAACGTTATACGTTATAAGCTAATAGTATATAACTTTATACGTTATTACGTAATAGCATATAACGTTATACGTCATTACGTAATAGTATATAACGTTGTACGTTATTACGTAATAGTATATAACGTTATACGTTATTACGTAATAGCATATAACGTTATACGTCATTACGTAATACTACATAACGTTATACGTCATTACGTACTAGTATATGACGTTATACGTCATTACGTAATAGTATATAACGTTATACGTTATTACGTAATAGCATATAACGTTTATACGTCATTATGTAATACTACATAACGTTATACGTCATTACGTACTAGTATATGACGTTATACGTCATTACGTAATAGTATATAACGTTATACGTTAGTACGTATTACTATATAACGTTTTACGTCATTACGTAAAAGTATATAGCGTTATACGTTATTACGTAATAGCATATAACGTTATACGTCATTACGTAATAGTATATAACGTTATATGTTAGTACGTATTACTATATAACGTTTTACGTCATTACGTAAAAGTATATAGCGTTATACGTTATTACGTAATAGCATATAACGTTATTCGTCATTACGTAATAGTATATAACGTTATACGTTTTAACGTAATAGTCTATAACGTTATACGTTATTACGTAAAGATATATAACGTTATACGTCATTACGTAATACTATATAACGATATACGTTAGTACGTATTAGTATATAACGTTTAACGTCATTAAGCAATAGTATATAACGTTATACGTTAGTACGTAATAGTTTATAACGATATACGTTCGTACGTAATAGTATATGACGTTATACGCTATTACGTAATAGTATATAACGTTGTACGTCATAAAGTAACACTATATAACGATATACGTTAGTACGTAATAGTATATAACGTTATATGTTATTACGTAATACTATATAACGATATACGTTATTCCGTAATAGCATATAACGTTATACGTCATTACGTAATAGTATATAACGTTATACGTCATTACGTAATAGTATATAACGTTATATGTTATTACGTATTAGTATATAACGTTATACGTTATAAGGTAATAGTACATAACGTTATACGTCATTACGTATTAGTATATAACGTTATACGTTATAAGGTTATAGTATATAAAGTTATACGTTATTACGTAATAGCATATAACGTTATACGTCATTACGTAATAGTATATAACATTTTACGTCATTACGTAATAGTATATATCGTTATACGTTATTACGTAAAAGTATATAGCGTTATACGTTATTACGTAATAGCATATAACGTTATTCGTCATTACGTAATAGTATATAACGTTATACGTTATTCCGTAATAGCATATAACGTTATACGTCATTACGTAATAGTATATAACGTTATACGTCATTACGTAATAGTATATAACGTTATATGTTATTACGTATTAGTATATAACGTTATACGTTAGTACGTATTAGTATATAAAGTTTCACGTCATTACGTAATAGCATATAACGTTATACGTTATTACGTATTAGTATATAACGTTATACGTCAGGACGTAATAGTTCATAATGTTATACGTTAGTTCGTGTTAGTGTATAACGTTATACGTTATAAGGTAATACTACATAACGTTATACGTCATTACGTAATACTATATAACGTTATACGTTATTACGTAATAGCATATAACGTTATACGTTATAAGGTAATAGTACATAACGTTATACGTCATTACGTAATAGTATATAACGTTATACGTCATTACGTAATAGTATATAACGTTATACGTTATTACGTAATAGCATATAACGTTATACGTCATAAAGTAACACTATATAACGATATACGTTAGTACGTAATAGTATATAACGTTATATGTTATTACGTAATACTATATGTATAACGATATACGTTATTCCGTAATAGCATATAACGTTATACGTCATTACGTAATAGTATATAACGTTGTACGTCATAAAGTAACACTATATAACGATATACGTTAGTACGTAATAGTATATAACGTTATATGTTATTACGTAATACTATATAACGATATACGTTATTCCGTAATAGCATATAACGTTATACGTCATTACGTAATAGTATATAACGTTATACGTCATTACGTAATAGTATATAACGTTATATGTTATTACGTATTAGTATATAACGTTATACGTTATAAGGTAATAGTACATAACGTTATACGTCATTACGTATTAGTATATAACGTTATACGTTATAAGGTTATAGTATATAAAGTTATACGTTATTACGTAATAGCATATAACGTTATACGTCATTACGTAATAGTATATAACATTTTACGTCATTACGTAATAGTATATATCGTTATACGTTATTACGTAGTAGCATATAACGTTATACGTTATAAGGTAATAGTACATAACGTTATACGTCATTACGTATTAGCATATAACGTTATACGTCATTACGTAATAGTATATAACGTTATACGTTAGTACGTATTACTATATAACGTTTTACGTCATTACGTAAAAGTATATAGCGTTATACGTTATTACGTAATAGCATATAACGTTATTCGTCATTACGTAATAGTATATAACGTTATACGTTATTCCGTAATAGCATATAACGTTATACGTCATTACGTAATAGTATATAACGTTATACGTCATTACGTAATAGTATATAACGTTATATGTTATTCCGTATTAGTATATAACGTTATACGTTAGTACGTATTAGTATATAAAGTTTCACGTCATTACGTAATAGCATATAACGTTATACGTTATTACGTATTAGTATATAACGTTATACGTCAGGACGTAATAGTTCATAATGTTATACGTTAGTTCGTGTTAGTGTATAACGTTATACGTTATAAGGTAATACTACATAACGTTATACGTCATTACGTAATACTATATAACGTTATACGTTATTACGTAATAGCATATAACGTTATACGTTATAAGGTAATAGTACATAACGTTATACGTCATTACGTAATAGTATATAACGTTATACGTCATTACGTAATAGTATATAACGTTATACGTTATTACGTAATAGCATATAACGTTATACGTCATAAAGTAACACTATATAACGATATACGTTAGTACGTAATAGTATATAACGTTATATGTTATTACGTAATACTATATGTATAACGATATACGTTATTCCGTAATAGCATATAACGTTATACGTCATTACGTAATAGTATATAACGTTATACGTCATTACGTAATAGTATATAACGTTATATGTTATTACGTATTAGTATATAACGTTATACGTTAGTACGTATTAGTATATAAAGTTTCACGTCATTACGTAATAGCATATAACGTTATACGTTATTACGTAATACTACATAACGTTATACGTCATTACGTACTAGTATATAACGTTATACGTCATTACGTAATAGTATATAAAGTTATACGTTAGTACGTATTACTATATAACGTTTTACGTCATTACGTAGTAGTATATAGCGTTATACGTTATTACGTAATAGCACATAACGTTATACGTCATTACGTAATAGTATATAACGTTATACGTTAGTACGTATTAGTATATAACGTTTTACGTCATTACGTAGTAGTATATAACGTTATACGTCATTACGTAATAGTATATAACGTTATACGTCATTTCATAATAGTATATAGCGTTATACGTTATTACGTAATAGCATATAACGTTATACGTCACTGCGTAATAGTATATAACGTTATACGTTATTACGTAATAGCATATAACGTTATACTATATTACGTAATAGTTTATAACGTTATACGTTAGTACGTATTAGTATATAACGGTATACGTTATAAGGTAATTCTATATAACGATATACGTTAGTACGTAATAGTATATAACGTTATACGTCATTACGTAACAGTATATAACGTTATACGTTATTACGTAATAGCATATAACGTTATACGTCATTACGTAATAGCATATAACGTTATACGTCATTACGTAATACTACATAACGTTATACGTCATTACGTACTAGTATATGACGTTATAAGTCATTACGTAATAGTATATAACGTTATACGTCATTACTTAATAGTATATAACGTTATACGTTAGTACGTATTACTATATAACGTTTTACGTCATTGCGTAATAGTATACAGCGTTATACGTTATTACGTAATAGCATATAACGTTATACGTCATTACGTAATAGTATATAACGTTATATGTTAGTACGTATTACTATATAACGTTTTACGTCATTACGTAAAAGTATATAGCGTTATACGTTATTACGTAATAGCATATAACGTTATTCGTCATTACGTAATAGTATATAACGTTATACGTTTTAACGTAATAGTCTATAACGTTATACGTTATTACGTAAAGATATATAACGTTATACGTCATTACGTAATACTATATAACGATATACGTTAGTACGTATTAGTATATAACGTTTAACGTCATTAAGCAATAGTATATAACGTTATACGTTAGTACGTAATAGTTTATAACGATATACGTTCGTACGTAATAGTATATAACGTTATACGTTATTACGTAATAGTATATAACGTTGTACGTCATAAAGTAACACTATATAACGATATACGTTAGTACGTAATAGTATATAACGTTATATGTTATTACGTAATACTATATAACGATATACGTTATTCCGTAATAGCATATAACGTTATACGTCATTACGTAATAGTATATAACGTTATACGTCATTACGTAATAGTATATAACGTTATATGTTATTACGTATTAGTATATAACGTTATACGTTAGTACGTATTAGTATATAAAGTTTCACGTCATTACGTAATAGCATATAACGTTATACGTTATTACGTATTAGTATATAACGTTATACGTCAGGACGTAATAGTTCATAATGTTATACGTTAGTTCGTGTTAGTGTATAACGTTATACGTTATAAGGTAATACTACATAACGTTATACGTCATTACGTAATACTATATAACGTTATACGTTATTACGTAATTGTTTATAACGATATACGTTATTCCGTAATAGCATATAACGTTATACGTCATTACGTAATAGTATATAACGTTATACGTTATTACGTAATAGCATATAACGTTATACGTTATAAGGTAATACTACATAAAGTTATACGTGATTACGTAATAGTATATAACGTTATACGTTATTACGTAATTGTATATAATGCTATACGTCATTACGTATTAGTATATAACGTTATACGTTATTACGTAATAGTTTATAACGTTATACGTTATTACGTAATACTATATAACGATATACGTTAGTACGTATTAGTATATAACGTTTTACGTCATTACGTAATAGTATATATCGTTATACGATATTACGTAATAGCATATAACGTTATACGTTATAAGGTAATAGTACATAACGTTATACGTCATTACGTAATAGTATATAACGTTATACGTCATTACGTAATAGTATATAACGTTATACGTTATTACGTAATAGCATATAACGTTATACGTCATAAAGTAACACTATATAACGATATACGTTAGTACGTAATAGTATATAACGTTATATGTTATTACGTAATACTATATAACGATATACGTTATTCCGTAATAGCATATAACGTTATACGTCATTACGTAATAGTATATAACGTTATACGTCATTACGTAATAGTATATAACATTTTACGTCATTACGTAATAGTATATATCGTTATACGTTATTACGTAGTAGCATATAACGTTATACGTTATAAGGTAATAGTACATAACGTTATACGTCATTACGTAATAGTATATAACATTTTACGTCATTACGTAATAGTATATAACGTTATACGTTAGTACGTATTACTATATAACGTTTTACGTCATTACGTAAAGGTATATAGCGTTATACGTTATTACGTAATAGCATATAACGTTATTCGTCATTACGTAATAGTATATAACGTTATACGTTATTCCGTAATAGCATATAACGTTATACGTCATTACGTAATAGTATATAACGTTATACGTCATTACGTAATAGTATATAACGTTATATGTTATTACGTATTAGTATATAACGTTATACGTTAGTACGTATTAGTATATAAAGTTTCACGTCATTACGTAATAGCATATAACGTTATACGTTATTACGTATTAGTATATAACGTTATACGTCAGGACGTAATAGTTCATAATGTTATACGTTAGTTCGTGTTAGTGTATAACGTTATACGTTATAAGGTAATACTACATAACGTTATACGTCATTACGTAATACTATATAACGTTATACGTTATTACGTAATAGCATATAACGTTATACGTTATAAGGTAATAGTACATAATGTTATACGTCATTACGTAATAGTATATAACGTTATACGTCATTACGTAATAGTATATAACGTTATACGTTATTACGTAATAGCATATAACGTTATACGTCATAAAGTAACACTATATAACGATATACGTTAGTACGTAATAGTATATAACGTTATATGTTATTACGTAATACTATATAACGATATACGTTATTCCGTAATAGCATATAACGTTATACGTCATTACGTAATAGTATATAACGTTATACGTCATTACGTAATAGTATATAACGTTATATGTTATTACGTATTAGTATATAACGTTATACGTTAGTACGTATTAGTATATAAAGTTTCACGTCATTACGTAATACTATATAACGTTATACGTTATTACGTAATAGCATATAACGTTATACGTTATAAGGTAATAGTACATAATGTTATACGTCATTACGTAATAGTATATAACGTTATACGTTATTACGTAATAGCATATAACGTTATACGTCATAAAGTAACACTATATAACGATATACGTTAGTACGTAATAGTATATAACGTTATATGTTATTACGTAATACTATATAACGATATACGTTATTCCGTAATAGCATATAACGTTATACGTCATTACGTAATAGTATATAACGTTATACGTCATTACGTAATAGTATATAACGTTATATGTTATTACGTATTAGTATATAACGTTATACGTTAGTACGTATTAGTATATAACGTTTTACGTCATTACGTAGTAGTATATAACGTTATACGTCATTACGTAATAGTATATAACGTTATACGTCATTTCATAATAGTATATAGCGTTA
The DNA here is from genome assembly GCF_905332965.1 of Bombus pascuorum. NCBI lineage: Eukaryota > Metazoa > Arthropoda > Insecta > Hymenoptera > Apidae > Bombus > Bombus pascuorum. The sequence continues at coordinate 2,596,618 of NC_083495.1, read as the reverse complement.
TACGTTATTACGTAATAGCATATAACGTTATACGTCACTGCGTAATAGTATATAACGTTATACGTTATTACGTAATAGCATATAACGTTATACTATATTACGTAATAGTTTATAACGTTATACGTTAGTACGTATTAGTATATAACGGTATACGTTATAAGGTAATTCTATATAACGATATACGTTAGTACGTAATAGTATATAACGTTATACGTCATTACGTAACAGTATATAACGTTATACGTTATTACGTAATAGCATATAACGTTATACGTCATTACGTAATAGCATATAACGTTATACGTCATTACGTAATACTACATAACGTTATACGTCATTTCGTACTAGTATATGACGTTATAAGTCATTACGTAATAGTATATAACGTTATACGTCATTACTTAATAGTATATAACGTTATACGTTAGTACGTATTACTATATAACGTTTTACGTCATTGCGTAATAGTATACAGCGTTATACGTTATTACGTAATAGCATATAACGTTATACGTCATTACGTAATAGTATATAACGTTATATGTTAGTACGTATTACTATATAACGTTTTACGTCATTACGTAAAAGTATATAGCGTTATACGTTATTACGTAATAGCATATAACGTTATTCGTCATTACGTAATAGTATATAACGTTATACGTTTTAACGTAATAGTCTATAACGTTATACGTTATTACGTAAAGATATATAACGTTATACGTCATTACGTAATACTATATAACGATATACGTTAGTACGTATTAGTATATAACGTTTAACGTCATTAAGCAATAGTATATAACGTTATACGTTAGTACGTAATAGTTTATAACGATATACGTTCGTACGTAATAGTATATAACGTTATACGTAATTACGTAATAGTATATAACGTTGTACGTCATAAAGTAACACTATATAACGATATACGTTAGTACGTAATAGTATATAACGTTATATGTTATTACGTAATACTATATAACGATATACGTTATTCCGTAATAGCATATAACGTTATACGTCATTACGTAATAGTATATAACGTTATACGTCATTACGTAATAGTATATAACGTTATATGTTATTACGTATTAGTATATAACGTTATACGTTAGTACGTATTAGTATATAAAGTTTCACGTCATTACGTAATAGCATATAACGTTATACGTTATTACGTATTAGTATATAACGTTATACGTCAGGACGTAATAGTTCATAATGTTATACGTTAGTTCGTGTTAGTGTATAACGTTATACGTTATAAGGTAATACTACATAACGTTATACGTCATTACGTAATACTATATAACGTTATACGTTATTACGTAATTGTTTATAACGATATACGTTATTCCGTAATAGCATGTAACGTTATACGTCATTACGTAATAGTATATAACGTTATACGTTATTACGTAATAGCATATAACGTTATACGTTATAAGGTAATACTACATAAAGTTATACGTGATTACGTAATAGTATATAACGTTATACGTTATTACGTAATTGTATATAATGCTATACGTCATTACGTATTAGTATATAACGTTATACGTTATTACGTAATAGTTTATAGCGTTATACGTTATTACGTAATACTATATAACGATATACGTTAGTACGTATTAGTATATAACGTTTTACGTCATTACGTAATAGTATATATCGTTATACGATATTACGTAATAGCATATAACGTTATACGTTATAAGGTAATAGTACATAACGTTATACGTCATTACGTAATAGTATATAACGTTATACGTCATTACGTAATAGTATATAACGTTATACGTTATTACGTAATAGCATATAACGTTATACGTCATAAAGTAACACTATATAACGATATACGTTAGTACGTAATAGTATATAACGTTATATGTTATTACGTAATACTATATAACGATATACGTTATTCCGTAATAGCATATAACGTTATACGTCATTACGTAATAGTATATAACGTTATACGTCATTACGTAATAGTATATAACATTTTACGTCATTACGTAATAGTATATATCGTTATACGTTATTACGTAGTAGCATATAACGTTATACGTTATAAGGTAATAGTACATAACGTTATACGTCATTACGTAATAGTATATAACATTTTACGTCATTACGTAATAGTATATAACGTTATACGTTAGTACGTATTACTATATAACGTTTTACGTCATTACGTAAAAGTATATAGCGTTATACGTTATTACGTAATAGCATATAACGTTATTCGTCATTACGTAATAGTATATAACGTTATACGTTATTCCGTAATAGCATATAACGTTATACGTCATTACGTAATAGTATATAACGTTATACGTCATTACGTAATAGTATATAACGTTATATGTTATTACGTATTAGTATATAACGTTATACGTTAGTACGTATTAGTATATAAAGTTTCACGTCATTACGCAATAGCATATAACGTTATACGTTATTACGTATTAGTATATAACGTTATACGTCAGGACGTAATAGTTCATAATGTTATACGTTAGTTCGTGTTAGTGTATAACGTTATACGTTATAAGGTAATACTACATAACGTTATACGTCATTACGTAATACTATATAACGTTATACGTTATTACGTAATAGCATATAACGTTATACGTTATAAGGTAATAGTACATAATGTTATACGTCATTACGTAATAGTATATAACGTTATACGTCATTACGTAATAGTATATAACGTTATACGTTATTACGTAATAGCATATAACGTTATACGTCATAAAGTAACACTATATAACGATATACGTTAGTACGTAATAGTATATAACGTTATATGTTATTACGTAATACTATATAACGATATACGTTATTCCGTAATAGCATATAACGTTATACGTCATTACGTAATAGTATATAACGTTATACGTCATTACGTAATAGTATATAACGTTATATGTTATTACGTATTAGTATATAACGTTATACGTTAGTACGTATTAGTATATAAAGTTTCACGTCATTACGTAATAGCATATAACGTTATACGTTATTACGTAATACTACATAACGTTATACGTCATTACGTACTAGTATATAACGTTATACGTCATTACGTAATAGTATATAAAGTTATACGTTAGTACGTATTACTATATAACGTTTTACGTCATTACGTAGTAGTATATAGCGTTATACGTTATTACGTAATAGCAAATAACGTTATACGTCATTACGTAATAGTATATAACGTTATACGTTAGTACGTATTAGTATATAACGTTTTACGTCATTACGTAATAGTATATAACGTTATAGGTCATTACGTAATAGTATATAACGTTATACGTCATTTCATAATAGTATATAGCGTTATACGTTATTACGTAATAGCATATAACGTTATACGTCACTGCGTAATAGTATATAACGTTATACGTTATTACGTAATAGCATATAACGTTATACTATATTACGTAATAGTTTATAACGTTATACGTTAGTACGTATTAGTATATAACGGAATACGTTATAAGGTAATTCTATATAACGATATACGTTAGTACGTAATAGTATATAACGTTATACGTCATTACGTAATAGTTTATAACGTTATTCGTCATTACGTAATAGTATATAACGTTATACGTTTTAACGTAATAGTCTATAACGTTATACGTTATTACGTAATGATATATAACGTTATACGTTATTACGTAATAGCATATAACGTTATACGTTATTACGTAATACTACATAACGTTATACGTCATTACGTACTAGTATATAACGTTATACGTCATTACGTAATAGTATATAAAGTTATACGTTAGTACGTATTACTATATAACGTTTTACGTCATTACGTAATAGTATACAGCGTTATACGTTATTACGTAATATCATATAACGTTATACGTTATTACGTAATAGTTTATAACGTTATACGTTAGTACATATTAGTATATAACGTTATACGTTATAAGGTAATAGTATATAACGTTATACGTTATTACGTAATAGCATATAACGTTATACGTCATTACGTAATAGTATATAACGTTGTACGTTATTACGTAATAGTATATAACGTTATACGTTATTACGTAATAGCATATAACGTTATACGTCATTACGTAATACTACATAACGTTATACGTTAGTACGTATTACTATATAACGTTTTACGTCATTACGTAAAAGTATATAGCGTTATACGTTATTACGTAATAGCATATAACGTTATACGTCATTACGTAATAGTATATAACGTTATATGTTAGTACGTATTACTATATAACGTTATACGTCATTACGTAATAGTATATAACGTTATATGTTATTTCGTATTAGTATATAACGTTATACGTTAGTACGTATTAGTATATAAAGTTTCACGTCATTACGTAATAGCATATAACGTTATACGTTATTACGTATTAGTATATAACGTTTTACGTCAGGACGTAATAGTTCATAATGTTATACGTTAGTTCGTGTTAGTGTATAACGTTATACGTTATAAGGTAATACTACATAACGTTATACGTCATTACGTAATACTATATAACGTTATACGTTATTACGTAATAGTTTATAACGATATACGTTATAAGGTAATAGTACATAACGTTATACGTCATTACGTAATACTATATAACGATATACGTTATTCCGTTATAGCATATAACGTTATACGTCATTACGTAATAGTATAGAACGTTATACGTCATTACGTAATAGTATATAACGTTATATGTTATTACGTATTAGTATATAACGTTATACGTTAGCACGTATTAGTATATAAAGTTTTACGTCATTACGTAATAGCATATAACGTTATACGTCATAAAGTAACACTATATAACGATATACGTTAGTACGTAATAGTATATAACGTTATATGTTATTACGTAATACTATATAACGATATACGTTATTCCGTTATAGCATATAACGTTATACGTCATTACGTACTAGTATATAACGTTATACGTCATTACGTAATAGTATATAAAGTTATACGTTATTACGTATTACTATATAACGTTTTACGTCATTACGTAGTAGTATATAGCGTTATACGTTATTACGTAATAGCATATAACGTTATACGTCATTACGTAATAGTTTATAACGTTATACGTTAGTACGTATTACTATATAACGTTTTACGTCATTACGTAGTAGTACATTGCGTTATACGTTATTACGTAATAGCATATAACGTTATACGTCATTACGTAATAGTTTATAACGTTATACGTTAGTACGTAATAGTTTATAACGATATACGTTCGTACGTAATAGTATATAACGTTATACGAAATAAGGTAATAGTATATAACGTTATACGTTATTACGTAATAGTATATAACGTTGTACGTTATTACGTAATATCATATAACGTTATACGTCATTACGTAATACTACATAACGTTATACGTCATTACGTACTAGTATATGACGTTATACGTCATTACGTAATAGTATATAACGTTATACGTTATTACGTAATAGCATATAACGTTATACGTCATTACGTAATACTACATAACGTTATACGTCATTACGTACTAGTATATGACGTTATACGTCATTACGTAATAGTATATAACGTTATACGTTAGTACGTATTACTATATAACGTTTTACGTCATTACGTAAAAGTATATAGCGTTATACGTTATTACGTAATAGCATATAACGTTATACGTTTTAACGTAATAGTCTATAACGTTATACGTTATTACGTAATGATATATAACGTTATACGTCATTACGTAATACTATATAACGATATACGTTAGTACGTATTAGTATATGACGTTTAACGTCATTAAGCAATAGTATATAACGTTATACGTTAGTACGTAATAGTTTATAACGATATACGTTCGTACGTAATAGTATATAACGTTATACGTCATTACGTAATACTACATAACGTTATACGTTATAGGGTAATAGTATATAAAGTTATACGTTATTCCGTAATAGCATATAACGTTATACGTCATTACGTAATAGTATATAACGTAATACGTTAGTACGTATTAGTATATAACGTTATACGTTATAAGGTAATAGCATATAAAGTTATACGTTATTACGTAATAGCATATAACGTTATACGTCATTACGTAATAGTATATAACGATATACGTTAGTCCGTATTAGTATATAACGTTTAACGTCATTAAGCAATAGTATATAACGTTATACGTTAGTACGTAATAGTTTATAACGATATACGTTCGTACGTAATAGTATATAACGTTATACGTTATTCCGTAATAGCATATAACGTTAAACGTCATTACGTAATAGTATATAACGTTATACGTTAGTACGTATTAGTATATAACGTTATACGTTATAAGGTAATAGTATATAAAGTAATACGTTATTCCGTAATAGCATATAACGTTATACGTCATTACGTAATAGTGTATAACGTTATACGTCATTACGTACTAGTATATGACGTTATACGTCATTACGTAATAGTATATAACGTTATACGTTAGTACGTATTACTATATAACGTTTTACGTCATTACGTAAAAGTATATAGCGTTATACGTTATTACGTAATAGCATATAACGTTATACGTCATTACGTAATAGTATATAACGTTATACGTTAGTACGTACTACTATATAACGTTTTACGTCATCACGTAAAAGTATATAGCGTTATACGTTATTACGTAATAGCATATAACGTTATTCGTCATTACGTAATAGTATATAACGTTATACGTTTTAACGTAATAGTCTATAACGTTATACGTTATTACATATTGATATATAACATTATACGTCATTACGTAATACTATATAACGATATACGTTAGTACGTATTAGTATATAACGTTTAACGTCATTAAGCAATAGTATATAACGTTATACGTTAGTATGTAATAGTTTATAACGATATACGTTCGTACGTAATAGTATATAACGTTATACGAAATAAGGTAATAGTATATAACGTTATACGTTATTACGTAATAGCATATAACGTTATACATCATTACGTAATAGTCTATAACGTTATACGTTATTACATATTGATATATAACATTATACGTCATTACGTAATACTATATAACGATATACGTTAGTACGTATTAGTATATAACGTTTAACGTCATTAAGCAATAGTATATAACGTTATACGTTAGTATGTAATAGTTTATAACGATATACGTTCGTACGTAATAGTATATAACGTTATACGAAATAAGGTAATAGTATATAACGTTATACGTTATTACGTAATAGCATATAACGTTATACATCATTACGTAATAGCATATAACGTTATACGTCATTACGTAATACTACATAACGTTATACGTCATTACGTACTAGTATATGACGTTATACGTCATTACGTAATAGTATATAACGTTATACGTTAGTACGTATTACTATATAACGTTTTACGTCATTACGTAAAAGTATATAACGTTATACGTTATTACGTAATAGCATATAACGTTATACGCTTTAACGTAATAGTCTATAACGTTATACGTTATTACGTAATGATATATAACGTTATACGTCATTACGTAATACTATATAACGATATACGTTAGTACGTATTAGTATATGACGTTTAACGTCATTAAGCAATAGTCTATAACGTTATACGTTATTACGGAATGATATATAACGTTATACGTCATTACGTAATACTATATAACGATATACGTTAGTACGTATTAGTATATAACGTTATACGTCATTACGTAATAGTATATAACGTTATACGTCATTACGTTTATAGTATATAACGTTATACGTCATTACGTAATAGTATATAACGTTATACGTTATTACGTAATAGTATATAACGTTGTACGTTATTACGTAATAGCATATAAAGTTATACGTCATTACGTAATACTATATAACGTTATACGTTATTACGTAATATTTTATAACGTTATACGTTATTACGTAATAGTTTATAACGATATACGTTATTCCGTAATATCATATAACGTTATACGTCATTACGTAATAGTATATAACGTTATACGTTAGTACGTATTATTATATAACGTTATACGTTATAAGGTAATAGTATATAAAGTTATATGTTATTACGTAATAGCATATAACGTTATACGTCATTACGTAATAGTATATAACGTTATACGTCATTACGTAATAGTATATAACGTTATACGTCATTACGTAATACTATATAACGATATACGTTAGAACGTATTAGTATATAACGTTTTACGTCCTTACGTAATAGTATATAAAGTTATACGTCATTACGTAATACTATATAACGTTATACGTCATTACGTACTAATATATGACGTTATAAGTCATTACGTAATAGTATATAACGTTATACGTTTTTACGTAATATTTTATAACGTTATACGTCATTACGTAATACTATATAACGTTATACGTCATTACGTACTAATATATGACGTTATAAGTCATTACGTAATAGTATATAACGTTATACGTCATTACGTAATACTATATAACGATATACGTTAGAACGTATTAGTATATAACGTTTTACGCCCTTACGTAATAGTATATAAAGTTATACGTCATTACGTAATACTATATAACGTTATACGTCATTACGTACTAATATATGACGTTATAAGTCATTACGTAATAGTATATAACGTTATACGTTATTACGTAATATTTTATAACGTTATACGTTATTACGTAATAGTTTATAACGTTATACGTTATTCCGTAATAGCATATAACGTTATACGTCATTACGTAATAGTATATAACGTTATACGTTAGTACGTATTAGTATATAACGTTATACGTTATAAGGTAATAGTATATAAAGTTATACGTCATTACGTAATACTACATAACGTTATACGTCATTACGTACTAGTATATGACGTTATAAGTCATTACGTAATAGTATATAACGTTATACGTCATTACTTAATAGTATATAACGTTATACGTTAGTACGTATTACTATATAACGTTTTACGTCATTACGTAATAGTATACAGCGTTATACGTTATTACGTAATAGCATATAACGTTCTACGTCATTACGTAATAGTATATATCGTTATACGTTATTACGTAATAGCATATAACGTTATACGTTATAAGGTAATAGTACATAACGCTATACGTCATTACGTATTAGTATATAACGTTATACGTCATTACGTAATAGTATATAACGTTATACGTTATTACGTAATAGCATATAACGTTATACGTCATAAAGTAACACTATATAACGATATACGTTAGTACGTAATAGTATATAACGTTATATGTTATTACGTAATACTATATAACGATATACGTTATTCCGTTATAGCATATAACGTTATACGTCATTACGTAATAGTATATAACGTTATACGTCATTACGTAATAGTATATAACGTTATATGTTATTACGTATTAGTATATAACGTTATACGTTAGTACGTATTAGTATATAAAGTTTCACGTCATTACGTAATAGCATATAACGTTATACGTTATTACGTATTAGTATATAACGTTATACGTCAGTACGTAATAGTTTATAATGTTATACGTTAGTTCGTGTTAGTGTATAACGTTATACGTTATAAGGTAATACTACATAACGTTATACGTCATTACGTAATACTATATAACGTTATACGTTATTACGTAATAGTATATAACGTTGTACGTTATTACGTAATAGCATATAACGTTATACGTCATTACGTACTAGTATATAACGTTATACGTCATTACGTAATAGTATATAAAGTTATACGTTAGTACGTATTACTATATAACGTTTTACGTCATTACGTAGTAGTATATAGCGTTATACGTTATTACGTAATAGCATATAACGTTATACGTCATTACGTAATAGTTTATAACGTTATACGTTAGTACGTATTACTATATAACGTTTTACGTCATTACGTAGTAGTATATAGCGTTATACGTTATTACGTAATAGCATATAACGTTATACGTCATTACGTAATAGTTTATAACGTTATACGTTAGTACGTATTAGTATATAACGTTATACGAAATAAGGTAATACTACATAACGTTTTACGTCATTACGTAGTAGTATATAGCGTTATACGTTATTACGTAATAGCATATAACGTTATACGTCATTACGTAATAGTTTATAACGTTATACGTTAGTACGTATTAGTTTATAACTATATACGTTCGTACGTAATAGCATATTACGTTATACGTTTTAACGTAATAGTCTATAACGTTATACGTTATTACGTAATGATATATAACGTTATACGTCATTACGTAATACTATATAACGATATACGTTAGTACGTATTAGTATATGACGTTTAACGTCATTAAGCAATAGTATATAACGTTATACGTTAGTACGTAATAGTTTATAACGATATACGTTCGTACGTAATAGTATATAACGTTATACGTCATTACGTAATACTACATAACGTTATACGTTATAGGGTAATAGTATATAAAGTTATACGTTATTCCGTAATAGCATATAACGTTATACGTCATTTCGTAATAGTATATAACGTAATACGTTAGTACGTATTAGTATATAACGTTTAACGTCATTAAGCAATAGTATATAACGTTATACGTTAGTACGTAATAGTTTATAACGATATACGTTCGTACGTAATAGTATATAACGTTATACGTTATTCCGTAATAGCATATAACGTTATACGTCATTACGTAATAGTATATAACCTTATACGTTAGTACGTATTAGTATATAACGTTATACGTTATAAGGTAATAGTATATAAAGTTATACGTTATTCCGTAATAGCATATAACGTTATACGTCATTACGTAATAGTGTATAACGTTATACGTTAGTACGTATTAGTATATAGCGTTATACGTTATTACGTAATAGCATATAACGTTATACGTCATAAAGTAACACTATATAACTATATACGTTATTACGTAATAGTATATAACGTTATATGTTATTACGTAATACTGTATAACGATATACGTTATTCCGTAATAGCATATAACGTTATACGTCATTACCTAATACTACATAACGTTATACGTCATTACGTACTAGTATATGACGTTATACGTCATTACGTAATAGTATATAACGTTATACGTTATTACGTAATAGCATATAACGTTATACGTCATTATGTAATACTACATAACGTTATACGTCATTACGTACTAGTATATGACGTTATACGTCATTACGTAATAGTATATAACGTTATACGTTAGTACGTATTACTATATAACGTTTTACGTCATTACGTAAAAGTATATAGCGTTATACGTTATTACGTAATAGCATATAACGTTATACGTCATTACGTAATAGTATATAACGTTATACGTTAGTACGTAATAGTTTATAACGATATACGTTCGTACGTAATAGTATATAACGTTATACGTTATTCCGTAATAGCATATAACGTTATACGTCATTACGTAATAGTATATAACGTTATATGTTATTACGTATTAGTATATAACGTTATACGTTATAAGGTAATAGTACATAACGTTATACGTCATTACGTATTAGTATATAACGTTATACGTTATAAGGTTATAGTATATAAAGTTATACGTTATTACGTAATAGCATATAACGTTATACGTCATTACGTAATAGTATATAACATTTTACGTCATTACGTAATAGTATATATCGTTATACGTTATTACGTAGTAGCATATAACGTTATACGTTATAAGGTAATAGTACATAACGTTATACGTCATTACGTATTAGCATATAACGTTATACGTCATTACGTAATAGTATATAACGTTATACGTTAGTACGTATTACTATATAACGTTTTACGTCATTACGTAAAAGTATATAGCGTTATACGTTATTACGTAATAGCATATAACGTTATTCGTCATTACGTAATAGTATATAACGTTATACGTTATTCCGTAATAGCATATAACGTTATACGTCATTACGTAATAGTATATAACGTTATACGTCATTACGTAATAGTATATAACGTTATATGTTATTACGTATTAGTATATAACGTTATACGTTAGTACGTATTAGTATATAAAGTTTCACGTCATTACGTAATAGCATATAACGTTATACGTTATTACGTATTAGTATATAACGTTATACGTCAGGACGTAATAGTTCATAATGTTATACGTTAGTTCGTGTTAGTGTATAACGTTATACGTTATAAGGTAATACTACATAACGTTATACGTCATTACGTAATACTATATAACGTTATACGTTATTACGTAATAGCATATAACGTTATACGTTATAAGGTAATAGTACATAACGTTATACGTCATTACGTAATAGTATATAACGTTATACGTCATTACGTAATAGTATATAACGTTATACGTTATTACGTAATAGCATATAACGTTATACGTCATAAAGTAACACTATATAACGATATACGTTAGTACGTAATAGTATATAACGTTATATGTTATTACGTAATACTATATAACGATATACGTTATTCCGTAATAGCATATAACGTTATACGTCATTACGTAATAGCATATAACGTTATACGTCATTACGTAATACTACATAACGTTATACGTCATTACGTACTAGTATATGACGTTATAAGTCATTACGTACTAGCATATAACGTTATACGTCATAAAGTAACACTATATAACGATATACGTTAGTACGTAATAGTAGATAACGTTATACGTCATTACGTAATAGTATATAACGTTATATGTTATTACGTATTAGTATATAACGTTATACGTTAGTACGTATTAGTATATAAAGTTTCACGTCATTACGTAATAGCATATAACGTTATACGTTATTACGTAACACTACATAACGTTATACGTCATTACGTACTAGTATATAACGTTATACGTCATTACGTAATAGTATATAAAGTTATACGTTAGTACGTATTACTATATAACGTTTTACGTCATTACGTAGTAGTATATAGCGTTATACGTTATTACGTAATAGCAAATAACGTTATACGTCATTACGTAATAGTATATAACGTTATACGTCAGTACGTATTAGTATATAACGTTTTACGTCATTACGTAGTAGTATATAACGTTATACGTCATTACGTAATAGTATATAACGTTATACGTCATTTCATAATAGTATATAGCGTTATACGTTATTACGTAATAGCATATAACGTTATACGTCACTGCGTAATAGTATATAACGTTATACGTTATTACGTAATAGCATATAACGTTATACTATATTACGTAATAGTTTATAACGTTATACGTTAGTACGTATTAGTATATAACGGTATACGTTATAAGGTAATTCTATATAACGATATACGTTAGTACGTAATAGTATATAACGTTATACGTCATTACGTAACAGTATATAACGTTATACGTTATTACGTAATAGCATTTAACGTTATACGTCATTACGTAATAGCATATAACGTTATACGTCATTACGTAATACTACATAACGTTATACGTCATTACGTACTAGTATATGACGTTATAAGTCATTACGTACTAGTATATGACGTTATACGTCATTACGTAATAGTATATAACGTTATACGTTAGTACGTATTACTATATAACGTTTTACGTCATTACGTAAAAGTATATAGCGTTATACGTTATTACGTAATAGCATATAACGTTATACGTCATTACGTAATAGTATATAACGTTATATGTTAGTACGTATTACTATATAACGTTTTACGTCATTACGTAAAAGTATATAGCGTTATACGTTATTACGTAATAGCATATAACGTTATTCGTCATTACGTAATAGTATATAACGTTATACGTTTTAACGTAATAGTCTATAACGTTATACGTTATTACGTAAAGATATATAACGTTATACGTCATTACGTAATACTATATAACGATATACGTTAGTACGTATTAGTATATAACGTTTAACGTCATTAAGCAATACTATATAACGTTATACGTTAGTACGTAATAGTTTATAACGATATACGTTCGTACGTAATAGTATATAACGTTATACGTTATTACGTAATAGTATATAACGTTGTACGTCATAAAGTAACACTATATAACGATATACGTTAGTACGTAATAGTATATAACGTTATATGTTATTACGTAATACTATATAACGATATACGTTATTCCGTAATAGCATATAACGTTATACGTCATTACGTAATAGTATATAACGTTATACGTCATTACGTAATAGTATATAACGTTATATGTTATTACGTATTAGTATATAACGTTATACGTTAGTACGTATTAGTATATAAAGTTTCACGTCATTACGTAATAGCATATAACGTTATACGTTATTACGTATTAGTATATAACGTTATACGTCAGGACGTAATAGTTCATAATGTTATACGTTAGTTCGTGTTAGTGTATAACGTTATACGTTATAAGGTAATACTACATAACGTTATACGTCATTACGTAATACTATATAACGTTATACGTTATTACGTAATAGTTTATAACGATATACGTTATTCCGTAATAGCATATAACGTTATACGTCATTATGTAATAGTATATAACGTTATACGTTATTACGTAATAGCATATAACGTTATACGTTATAAGGTAATACTACATAAAGTTATACGTGATTACGTAATAGTATATAACGTTATACGTTATTACGTAATTGTATATAATGCTATACGTCATTACGTATTAGTATATAACGTTATACGTTATTACGTAATAGTTTATAGCGTTATACGTTATTACGTAATACTATATAACGATATACGTTAGTACGTATTAGTATATAACGTTTTACGTCATTACGTAATAGTATATATCGTTATACGATATTACGTAATAGCATATAACGTTATACGTTATAAGGTAATAGTACATAACGTTATACGTCATTACGTAATAGTATATAACGTTATACGTCATTACGTAATAGTATATAACGTTATACGTTATTACGTAATAGCATATAACGTTATACGTCATAAAGTATCACTATATAACGATATACGTTAGTACGTAATAGTATATAACGTTATATGTTATTACGTAATACTATATAACGATATACGTTATTCCGTAATAGCATATAACGTTATACGTCATTACGTAATAGTATATAACGTTATACGTCATTACGTAATAGTATATAACGTTATATGTTATTACGTATTAGTATATAACGTTATACGTTAGTACGTATTAGTATATAAAGTTTCACGTCATTACGTAATAGCATATAACGTTATACGTTATTACGTAATACTACATAACGTTATACGTCATTACGTACTAGTATATAACGTTATACGTCATTACGTAGTAGTATATAAAGTTATACGTTAGTACGTATTACTATATAACGTTTTACGTCATTACGTAGTAGTATATAGCGTTATACGTTATTACGTAATAGCAAATAACGTTATACGTCATTACGTAATAGTATATAACGTTATACGTTAGTACGTATTAGTATATAACGTTTTACGTCATTACGTAATATTATATAACGTTATACGTCATTACGTAATAGTATATAACGTTATACGTCAGTTCATAATAGTATATAGCGTTATACGTTATTACGTAATAGCATATAACGTTATACGTCACTGCGTAATAGTATATAACGTTATACGTTATTACGTAATAGCATATAACGTTATACTATATTACGTAATAGTTTATAACGTTATACGTTAGTACGTATTAGTATATAACGGTATACGTTATAAGGTAATTCTATATAACGATATACGTTAGTACGTAATAGTATATAACGTTATACGTTATTACGTAATAGCATATAACGTTATACGTTATAAGGTAATAGTACATAACGTTATGCGTCATTACGTATTAGTATATAACGTTATACGTCATTACGTACTAGTATATGACGTTATAAGTCATTACGTAATAGTATATAACGTTATACGTCATTACTTAATAGTATATAACGTTATACGTTAGTACGTATTACTATATAACGTTTTACGTCATTACGTAATAGTATACAGCGTTATACGTTATTACGTAATAGCATATAACGTTATACGTCATTACGTAATAGTATATAACGTTATACGTCATTTCATAATAGTATATAGCGTTGTAAGTTATTACGTAATAGCATATAACGTTATACGTCATTACGTAATAGTTTATAACGTTATTCGTCATTACGTAATAGTATATAACGTTATACGTTTTAACGTAATAGTCTATAACGTTATACGTTATTACGTAATGATATATAACATTATACGTTATTACGTAATAGTTTATAACGTTATACGTTAGTACGTAGTAGTATATAACGTTATACGAAATAAGGTAATAGTATATAACGTTATACGTTATTACGTAATAGTATATAACGTTGTACGTTATTACGTAATATCATATAACGTTATACGTTACTACGTAATAGTTTATAACGTTATACGTTAGTACGTATTAGTATATAACGTTATACGTTATAAGGTAATAGTATATAACGTTATACGTTAGTACGTAATAGCATATAACGTTATACGTCATTACGTAATAGTATATAACGTTGTACGTTATTACGTAATAGTATATAACGTTATACGTTATTACGTAATAGCATATAACGTTATACGTCATTACGTAATACTACATAACGTTATACGTCATTACGTACTAGTATATGACGTTATACGTCATTACGTAATAGTATATAACGTTATACGTTATTACGTAATAACATATAACGTTATACGTCATTACGTAATGCTACATAACGTTATACGTCATTACGTACTAGTATATGACGTTATACGTCATTACGTAATAGTATATAACGTTATACGTTAGTATGTATTACTATATAACGTTTTACGTCATTACGTAAATGTATATAGCGTTATACGTTAGTACGTAATAGCATATAACGTTATACGTCATTACGTAATAGTATATAACGTTGTACGTTAGTACGTATTACTATATAACGTTTTACGTCATTACGTAAAAGTACATAGCGTTATACGTTATTACGTAATAGCATATAACGTTATTCGTCATTACGTAATAGTATATAACGTTACACGTTTTAACGTAATAGTCTATAACGTTATACGTTATTACGTAATGATATATAACGTTATACGTTATTACGTAATAGCATATAACGTTATACTATATTACGTAATAGTTTATAACGTTATACGTTAGTACGTATTAGTATATAACGGTATACGTTATAAGGTAATTCTATATAACGATATACGTTAGTACGTAATAGTATATAACGTTATACGTTATTACGTAATAGCATATAACGTTATACGTTATAAGGTAATAGCATATAACGTTATACGTCATTACGTAATACTACATAACGTTATACGTCATTACGTACTAGTATATGACGTTATACGTCATTACGTAATAGTATATAACGTTATACGTTATTACGTAATAGCATATAACGTTATACGTTATTACGTAATACTACATAACGTTATACGTCATTACGTACTAGTATATAACGTTATACGTCATTACGTAATAGTATATAAAGTTATACGTTAGTACGTATTACTATATAACGTTTTACGTCATTACGTAGTAGTATATAGCGTTATACGTTATTACGTAATAGCAAATAACGTTATACGTCATTACGTAATAGTATATAACGTTATACGTTAGTACGTATTAGTATATAACGTTTTACGTCATTACGTAATAGTATATAACGTTATACGTCATTACGTAATAGTATATAACGTTATACGTCATTTCATAGTAGTATATAGCGTTATACGTTATTACGTAATAGCATATAACGTTATACGTCACTGCGTAATAGTATATAACGTTATACGTTATTACGTAATAGCATATAACGTTACACTATATTACGTAATAGTTTATAACGTTATACGTTAGTACGTATTAGTATATAACGGAATACGTTATAAGGTAATTCTATATAACGATATACGTTAGTACGTAATAGTATATAACGTTATACGTCATTACGTAATAGTTTATAACGTTATTCGTCATTACGTAATAGTATATAACGTTATACGTTTTAACGTAATAGTCTATAACGTTATACGTTATTACGTAATGATATATAACGTTATACGTTATTACGTAATAGCATATAACGTTATACGTTATTACGTAATACTACATAACGTTATACGTCATTACGTACTAGTATATAACGTTATACGTCATTACGTAATAGTATATAAAGTTATACGTTAGTACGTATTACTATATAACCTTTTACGTCAATACGTAATAGTATACAGCGTTATACGTTATTACGTAATAGCATATAACGTTATACGTCATTACGTAATAGTATATAACGTTATACGTCATTTCATAATAGTATATAGCGTTGTAAGTTATTACGTAATAGCATATAACGTTATACGTCATTACGTAATAGTTTACAACGTTATTCGTCATTACGTAATAGTATATAACGTTATACGTTTTAACGTAATAGTCTATAACGTTATACGTTATTACGTAATAGTTTATAACGTTATACGTTAGTACGTAGTAGTATATAACGTTGTACGAAATAAGGTAATAGTATATAACGTTATACGTTATTACGTAATAGTATATAACGTTGTACGTTATTACGTAATATCATATAACGTTATACGTTATTACGTAATAGTTTATAACGTTATACGTTAGTACGTATTAGTATATAACGTTATACGTTATAAGGTAATAGTATATAACGTTATACGTTATTACGTAATAGCATATAACGTTATACGTCATTACGTAATAGTATATAACGTTGTACGTTATTACGTAATAGTATATAACGTTATACGTTATTACGTAATAGCATATGACGTTATACGTCATTACGTAATACTACATAACGTTATACGTCATTACGTACTAGTATATGACGTTATACGTCATTACGTAATAGCATATAACGTTATACGTTATAAGGTAATAGCATATAACGTTATACGTCATTACGTAATACTACATAACGTTATACGTCATTACGTACTAGTATATGACGTTATACGTCATTACGTAATAGCATATAACGTTATACGTCATTACGTAATAGTATATAACGTTATACGTTAGTACGTATTACTATATAACGTTTTACGTCATTACGTAAAAGTACATAGCGTTATACGTTATTACGTAATAGCATATAACGCTATTCGTCATTACGTAATAGTATATAACGTTACACGTTTTAACGTAATAGTCTATAACGTTATACGTTATTACGTAATGATATATAACGTTATACGTTATTACGTAATAGCATATAACGTTATACTATATTACGTAATAGTTTATAACGTTATACGTTAGTACGTATTAGTATATAACGGTATACGTTATAAGGTAATTCTATATAACGATATACGTTAGTACGTAATAGTATATATCGTTATACGTTATTACGTAATAGCATATAACGTTATACGTTATAAGGTAATAGCATATAACGTTATACGTCATTACGTAATACTACATAACGTTATACGTCATTACGTACTAGTATATGACGTTATACGTCATTACGTAATAGTATATAACGTTATACGTTATTACGTAATAGCATATAACGTTATACGTTATTACGTAATACTACATAACGTTATACGTCATTACGTAGTAGTATATAACGTTATACGTCATTACGTAATAGTATATAAAGTTATACGTTAGTACGTATTACTATATAACGTTTTACGTCATTACGTAGTAGTATATAGCGTTATACGTTATTACGTAATAGCAAATAACGTTATACGTCATTACGTAATAGTATATAACGTTATACGTTAGTACGTATTAGTATATAACGTTTTACGTCATTACGTAATAGTATATAACGTTATACGTCATTACGTAATAGTATATAACGTTATACGTCAGTTCATAATAGTATATAGCGTTATACGTTATTACGTAATAGCATATAACGTTATACGTCACTGCGTAATAGTATATAACGTTATACGTTATTACGTAATAGCATATAACGTTATACTATATTACGTAATAGTTTATAACGTTATACGTTAGTACGTATTAGTATATAACGGTATACGTTATAAGGTAATTCTATATAACGATATACGTTAGTACGTAATAGTATATAACGTTATACGTTATTACGTAATAGCATATAACGTTATACGTTATAAGGTAATAGTACATAACGTTATGCGTCATTACGTATTAGTATATAACGTTATACGTCATTACGTACTAGTATATGACGTTATAAGTCATTACGTAATAGTATATAACGTTATACGTCATTACTTAATAGTATATAACGTTATACGTTAGTACGTATTACTATATAACGTTTTACGTTATAAGGTAATAGTCTATAACGTTATACGTTATTACGTAATGATATATAACATTATACGTTATTACGTAATAGTTTATAACGTTATACGTTAGTACGTAGTAGTATATAACGTTATACGAAATAAGGTAATAGTATATAACGTTATACGTTATTACGTAATAGTATATAACGTTGTACGTTATTACGTAATATCATATAACGTTATACGTTACTACGTAATAGTTTATAACGTTATACGTTAGTACGTATTAGTATATAACGTTATACGTTATAAGGTAATAGTATATAACGTTATACGTTAGTACGTAATAGCATATAACGTTATACGTCATTACGTAATAGTATATAACGTTGTACGTTATTACGTAATAGTATATAACGTTATACGTTATTACGTAATAGCATATAACGTTATACGTCATTACGTAATACTACATAACGTTATACGTCATTACGTACTAGTATATGACGTTATACGTCATTACGTAATAGTATATAACGTTATACGTTATTACGTAATAACATATAACGTTATACGTCATTACGTAATGCTACATAACGTTATACGTCATTACGTACTAGTATATGACGTTATACGTCATTACGTAATAGTATATAACGTTATACGTTAGTATGTATTACTATATAACGTTTTACGTCATTACGTAAAAGTATATAGCGTTATACGTTATTACGTAATAGCATATAACGTTATACGTCATTACGTAATAGTATATAACGTTATACGTTAGTACGTATTACTATATAACGTTTTACGTCATTACGTAAAAGTACATAGCGTTATACGTTATTACGTAATAGCATATAACGTTATTCGTCATTACGTAATAGTATATAACGTTACACGTTTTAACGTAATAGTCTATAACGTTATACGTTATTACGTAATGATATATAACGTTATACGTTATTACGTAATAGCATATAACGTTATACTATATTACGTAATAGTTTATAACGTTATACGTTAGTACGTATTAGTATATAACGGTATACGTTATAAGGTAATTCTATATAACGATATACGTTAGTACGTAATAGTATATAACGTTATACGTTATTACGTAATAGCATATAACGTTATACGTTATAAGGTAATAGCATATAACGTTATACGTCATTACGTAATACTACATAACGTTATACGTCATTACGTACTAGTATATGACGTTATACGTCATTACGTAATAGTATATAACGTTATACGTTATTACGTAAGAGCATATAACGTTATACGTTATTACGTAATACTACATAACGTTATACGTCATTACGTACTAGTATATAACGTTATACGTCATTACGTAATAGTATATAAAGTTATACGTTAGTACGTATTACTATATAACGTTTTACGTCATTACGTAGTAGTATATAGCGTTATACGTTATTACGTAATAGCAAATAACGTTATACGTCATTACGTAATAGTATATAACGTTATACGTTAGTACGTATTAGTATATAACGTTTTACGTCATTACGTAATAGTATATAACGTTATACGTCATTACGTAATAGTATATAACGTTATACGTCAGTTCATAATAGTATATAGCGTTATACGTTATTACGTAATAGCATATAACGTTATACGTCACTGCGTAATAGTATATAACGTTATACGTTATTACGTAATAGCATATAACGTTATACTATATTACGTAATAGTTTATAACGTTATACGTTAGTACGTATTAGTATATAACGGTATACGTTATAAGGTAATTCTATATAACGATATACGTTAGTACGTAATAGTATATAACGTTATACGTTATTACGTAATAGCATATAACGTTATACGTTATAAGGTAATAGTACATAACGTTATGCGTCATTACGTATTAGTATATAACGTTATACGTCATTACGTACTAGTATATGACGTTATAAGTCATTACGTAATAGTATATAACGTTATACGTCATTACTTAATAGTATATAACGTTATACGTTAGTACGTATTACTATATAACGTTTTACGTCATTACGTAATAGTATACAGCGTTATACGTTATTACGTAATAGCATATAACGTTATACGTCATTACGTAATAGTATATAACGTTATACGTCATTTCATAATAGTATATAGCGTTGTAAGTTATTACGTAATAGCATATAACGTTATACGTCATTACGTAATAGTTTATAACGTTATTCGTCATTACGTAATAGTATATAACGTTATACGTTTTAACGTAATAGTCTATAACGTTATACGTTATTACGTAATGATATATAACATTATACGTTATTACGTAATAGTATATAACGTTGTACGTTATTACGTAATATCATATAACGTTATACGTTATTACGTAATAGTTTATAACGTTATACGTTAGTACGTAGTAGTATATAACGTTATACGAAATAAGGTAATAGTATATAACGTTATACGTTATTACGTAATAGTATATAACGTTGTACGTTATTACGTAATATCATATAACGTTATACGTTATTACGTAATAGTTTATAACGTTATACGTTAGTACGTATTAGTATATAACGTTATACGTTATAAGGTAATAGTATATAACGTTATACGTTAGTACGTAATAGCATATAACGTTATACGTCATTACGTAATAGTATATAACGTTGTACGTTATTACGTAATAGTATATAACGGTATACGTTATAAGGTAATTCTATATAACGATATACGTTAGTACGTAATAGTATATAACGTTATACGTTATTACGTAATAGCATATAACGTTATACGTTATAAGGTAATAGCATATAACGTTATACGTCATTACGTAATACTACATAACGTTATACGTCATTACGTACTAGTATATGACGTTATACGTCATTACGTAATAGTATATAACGTTATACGTTATTACGTAATAGCATATAACGTTATACGTTATTACGTAATACTACATAACGTTATACGTCATTACGTACTAGTATATAACGTTATACGTCATTACGTAATAGTATATAAAGTTATACGTTAGTACGTATTACTATATAACGTTTTACGTCATTACGTAGTAGTATATAGCGTTATACGTTATTACGTAATAGCAAATAACGTTATACGTCATTACGTAATAGTATATAACGTTATACGTTAGTACGTATTAGTATATAACGTTTTACGTCATTACGTAATAGTATATAACGTTATACGTCATTACGTAATAGTATATAACGTTATACGTCATTTCATAATAGTATATAGCGTTATACGTTATTACGTAATAGCATATAACGTTATACGTCACTGCGTAATAGTATATAACGTTATACGTTATTACGTAATAGCATATAACGTTATACTATATTACGTAATAGTTTATAACGTTATACGTTAGTACGTATTAGTATATAACGGAATACGTTATAAGGTAATTCTATATAACGATATACGTTAGTACGTAATAGTATATAACGTTATACGTTATTACGTAATAGCATATAACGTTATACGTTATAAGGTAATAGTACATAACGTTATGCGTCATTACGTATTAGTATATAACGTTATACGTCATTACGTACTAGTATATGACGTTATAAGTCATTACGTAATAGTATATAACGTTATAAGTCATTACTTAATAGTATATAACGTTATACGTTAGTACGTATTACTATATAACGTTTTACGTCATTACGTAATAGTATACAGCGTTATACGTTATTACGTAATAGCATATAACGTTATACGTCATTACGTAATAGTATATAACGTTATACGTCATTTCATAATAGTATATAGCGTTGTAAGTTATTACGTAATAGCATATAACGTTATACGTCATTACGTAATAGTTTATAACGTTATTCGTCATTACGTAATAGTATATAACGTTATACGTTTTAACGTAATAGTCTATAACGTTATACGTTATTACGTAATGATATATAACATTATACGTTATTACGTAATAGTTTATAACGTTATACGTTAGTACGTAGTAGTATATAACGTTATACGAAATAAGGTAATAGTATATAACGTTATACGTTATTACGTAATAGTATATAACGTTGTACGTTATTACGTAATATCATATAACGTTATACGTTATTACGTAATAGTTTATAACGTTATACGTTAGTACGTATTAGTATATAACGTTATACGTTATAAGGTAATAGTATATAACGTTATACGTTAGTACGTAATAGCATATAACGTTATACGTCATTACGTAATAGTATATAACGTTGTACGTTATTACGTAATAGTATATAACGGTATACGTTATAAGGTAATTCTATATAACGATATACGTTAGTACGTAATAGTATATAACGTTATACGTTATTACGTAATAGCATATAACGTTATACGTTATAAGGTAATAGCATATAACGTTATACGTCATTACGTAATACTACATAACGTTATACGTCATTACGTACTAGTATATGACGTTATACGTCATTACGTAATAGTATATAACGTTATACGTTATTACGTAATAGCATATAACGTTATACGTTATTACGTAATACTACATAACGTTATACGTCATTACGTACTAGTATATAACGTTATACGTCATTACGTAATAGTATATAAAGTTATACGTTAGTACGTATTACTATATAACGTTTTACGTCATTACGTAGTAGTATATAGCGTTATACGTTATTACGTAATAGCAAATAACGTTATACGTCATTACGTAATAGTATATAACGTTATACGTTAGTACGTATTAGTATATAACGTTTTACGTCATTACGTAATAGTATATAACGTTATACGTCATTACGTAATAGTATATAACGTTATACGTCATTTCATAATAGTATATAGCGTTATACGTTATTACGTAATAGCATATAACGTTATACGTCACTGCGTAATAGTATATAACGTTATACGTTATTACGTAATAGCATATAACGTTATACTATATTACGTAATAGTTTATAACGTTATACGTTAGTACGTATTAGTATATAACGGAATACGTTATAAGGTAATTCTATATAACGATATACGTTAGTACGTAATAGTATATAACGTTATACGTCATTACGTAATAGTTTATAACGTTATTCGTCATTACGTAATAGTATATAACGTTATACGTTTTAACGTAATAGTCTATAACGTTATACGTTATTACGTAATGATATATAACGTTATACGTTATTACGTAATAGCATATAACGTTATACGTTATTACGTAATACTACATAACGTTATACGTCATTACGTACTAGTATATAACGTTATACGTCATTACGTAATAGTATATAAAGTTATACGTTAGTACGTATTACTATATAACCTTTTACGTCATTACGTAATAGTATACAGCGTTATACGTTATTACGTAATAGCATATAACGTTATACGTCATTACGTAATAGTATATAACGTTATACGTCATTTCATAATAGTATATAGCGTTGTAAGTTATTACGTAATAGCATATAACGTTATACGTCATTACGTAATAGTTTACAACGTTATTCGTCATTACGTAATAGTATATAACGTTATACGTTTTAACGTAATAGTCTATAACGTTATACGTTATTACGTAATGATATATAACATTATACGTTATTACGTAATAGTTTATAACGTTATACGTTAGTACGTAGTAGTATATAACGTTGTACGAAATAAGGTAATAGTATATAACGTTATACGTTATTACGTAATAGTATATAACGTTGTACGTTATTACGTAATATCATATAACGTTATACGTTATTACGTAATAGTTTATAACGTTATACGTTAGTACGTATTAGTATATAACGTTATACGTTATAAGGTAATAGTATATAACGTTATACGTTATTACGTAATAGCATATAACGTTATACGTCATTACGTAATAGTATATAACGTTGTACGTTATTACGTAATAGTATATAACGTTATACGTTATTACGTAATAGCATATGACGTTATACGTCATTACGTAATACTACATAACGTTATACGTCATTACGTACTAGTATATGACGTTATACGTCATTACGTAATAGTATATAACGTTATACGTTATTACGTAATAGCATATAACGTTATACGTCATTACGT
The DNA here is from genome assembly GCF_905332965.1 of Bombus pascuorum. NCBI lineage: Eukaryota > Metazoa > Arthropoda > Insecta > Hymenoptera > Apidae > Bombus > Bombus pascuorum. The sequence goes on along the minus strand of NC_083495.1, from coordinate 2,570,144 downwards.
AATACTACATAACGTTATACGTCATTACGTACTAGTATATGACGTTATACGTCATTACGTAATAGTATATAACGTTATACGTTAGTACGTATTACTATATAACGTTTTACGTCATTACGTAGAAGTATATAGCGTTATACGTTATTACGTAATAGCATATAACGTTATACGTCATTACGTAATAGTATATAACGTTATATGTTAGTACGTATTACTATATAACGTTTTACGTCATTACGTAAAAGTATATAGCGTTATACGTTATTACGTAATAGCATATAACGTTATTCGTCATTACGTAATAGTATATAACGTTATACGTTTTAACGTAATAGTCTATAACGTTATACGTTATTACGTAAAGATATATAACGTTATACGTCATTACGTAATACTATATAACGATATACGTTAGTACGTATTAGTATATAACGTTTAACGTCATTGAGCAATAGTATATAACGTTATACGTTAGTACGTAATAGTATATAACGTTATACGTTATTACGTTATAGTATATAACGTTGTACGTCATAAAGTAACACTATATAACGATATACGTTAGTACGTAATAGTATATAACGTTATATGTTATTACGTAATACTATATAACGATATACGTTATTCCGTAATAGCATATAACGTTATACGTCATTACGTAATAGTATATAACGTTATACGTCATTACGTAATAGTATATAACGTTATATGTTATTACGTATTAGTATATAACGTTATACGTTAGTACGTATTAGTATATAAAGTTTCACGTCATTACGTAATAGCATATAACGTTATACGTTATTACGTATTAGTATATAACGTTATACGTCAGGACGTAATAGTTCATAATGTTATACGTTAGTTCGTGTTAGTGTATAACGTTATACGTTATAAGGTAATACTACATAACGTTATACGTCATTACGTAATACTATATAACGTTATACGTTATTACGTAATAGTTTATAACGATATACGTTATTCCGTAATAGCATATAACGTTATACGTCATTATGTAATAGTATATAACGTTATACGTTATTACGTAATAGCATATAACGTTATACGTTATAAGGTAATACTACATAAAGTTATACGTGATTACGTAATAGTATATAACGTTATACGTTATTACGTAATTGTATATAATGCTATACGTCATTACGTATTAGTATATAACGTTATACGTTATTACGTAATAGTTTATAGCGTTATACGTTATTACGTAATACTATATAACGATATACGTTAGTACGTATTAGTATATAACGTTTTACGTCATTACGTAATAGTATATATCGTTATACGATATTACGTAATAGCATATAACGTTATACGTTATAAGGTAATAGTACATAACGTTATACGTCATTACGTAATAGTATATAACGTTATACGTCATTACGTAATAGTATATAACGTTATACGTTATTACGTAATAGCATATAACGTTATACGTCATAAAGTAACACTATATAACGATATACGTTAGTACGTAATAGTATATAACGTTATATGTTATTACGTAATACTATATAACGATATACGTTATTCCGTAATAGCATATAACGTTATACGTCATTACGTAATAGTATATAACGTTATACGTCATTACGTAATAGTATATAACGTTATATGTTATTACGTATTAGTATATAACGTTATACGTTAGTACGTATTAGTATATAAAGTTTCACGTCATTACGTAATAGCATATAACGTTATACGTTATTACGTACTACTACATAACGTTATACGTCATTACGTAATAGTATATAACGTTATACGTCATTACGTAGTAGTATATAAAGTTATACGTTAGTACGTATTACTATATAACGTTTTACGTAATTACGTAGTAGTATATAGCGTTATACGTTATTACGTAATAGCAAATAACGTTATACGTCATTACGTAATAGTATATAACGTTATACGTTAGTACGTATTAGTATATAACGTTTTACGTCATTACGTAATAGTATATAACGTTATACGTCAATACGTAATAGTATATAACGTTATACGTCAGTTCATAATAGTATATAGCGTTATACGTTATTACGTAATAGCATATAACGTTATACGTCACTGCGTAATAGTATATAACGTTATACGTTAGTACGTATTACTATATAACATTTTACGTCATTACGTAAAAGTATATAGCGTTATACGTTATTACGTAATAGCATATAACGTTATACGTCATTACGTAATAGTATATAACGTTATACGTTAGTACGTATTACTATATAACGTTTTACGTCATTACGTAAAAGTACATAGCGTTATACGTTATTACGTAATAGCATATAACGTTATTCGTCATTACGTAATAGTATATAACGTTACACGTTTTAACGTAATAGTCTATAACGTTATACGTTATTACGTAATGATATATAACGTTATACGTCATTACGTAATACTATATAACGATATACGTTAGTACGTATTAGTATATAACGTTTAACGTCACTAAGCAATAGTATATAACGTTATACGTTAGTACGTAATAGTTTATAACGATATACGTTCGTACGTAATAGTATATAACGTTATACGTCATTACGTAATAGTATATAACGTTATACGTCATTACGTAATAGTATATAACGTTATATGTTATTACGTAGTAGTATATAACGTTATACGTTAGTACGTATTAGTATATAAAGTTTCACGTCATTACGTAATAGCATATAACGTTATACGTTATTACGTATTAGTATATAACGTTATACGTCAGGACGTAATAGTTCATAATGTTATACGTTAGTTCGTGTTAGTGTATAACGTTATACGTTATAAGGTAATACTACATAACGTTATACGTCATTACGTAATACTATATAACGTTATACGTTATTACGTAATAGTTTATAACGATATACGTTATTCCGTAATAGCATATAACGTTATACGTCATTACGTAATAGTATATAACGTTATACGTTATTACGTAATAGCATATAACGTTATACGTTATAAGGTAATACTACATAAAGTTATACAGGGTGCGCCGTTAGAATCCGGACAAAAGAAGTTTTGTGCAGAAAGTTGTTTATTTAAGTCAATACACAAAAACACATGAAAATGTTGTTATATCTCATTTAAAGGGTCCTTGCTGAGAACTTTTATTCTATGTAACCACCCTCTGCCTCTATGACCTGCTCTATTCTTGCTCTAAAGCGCGAGCACGCTGACTTCAACTGGTCGCGTTTAATTGTCGCGAATTCTGACTCGATAGCAGCTCGTAGGGAGTTGACGTTGGGGTGCCTGCATTTATTAGTTTGTCTCTCGATAACGCCCCACACGTAATAGTCCAATGGGTTTAGGTCGGGACTGTTAGGAGGCCAGAAATCTTTCGACCAAAACATGTCCACATTGTCAGAGAGCCAATTTTGAACAAGATGACTTGTGTGAGCAGGTGCGCCATCTTGTTGAAATAAATACGGCCTTCCAGAAGCCGTAATTTCCATCCACGGCTTTATTACTGTCTTCAGGACCTCCAAATAAACCTCCTTTGTGATTCTTTCGCCTTTTTGGAAGAAGTGCGGAGGCATGACGTCGCCCTCACTTGAGACAACGCTGAACTTTTCTCGCCGGAGAAGGAGAACCCTTCTCGAACCACTCTGAGGCTGCGTATCTCTTAGCAATGTCGTATACCGTCGATCTTGGGTAGCTAAAGAATTTTATAATTTCGACCGGCGTTCTCCCGGCGCGAAGACTTTCTATAATCGCCGCTCTTCTATCGTATTCCGGGTTTTGCTTAACGAGTTCTGTCATTTTGAGGTTATAGAAGACTTATTGACATATTTAACTAACTTCAGAGTCAATCAGCACAAACATCTGAATTCTAATATGGTGGGAACTACAAATTGAATTCTGTCCGAATTCTAACGGCGCACCCTGTACGTGATTACGTAATAGTATATAACGTTATACGTTATTACGTAATTGTATATAATGCTATACGTCATTACGTATTAGTATATAACGTTATACGTTATTACGTAATAGTTTATAGCGTTATACGTTATTACGTAATACTATATAACGATATACGTTAGTACGTATTAGTATATAACGTTTTACGTCATTACGTAATAGTATATATCGTTATACGATATTACGTAATAGCATATAACGTTATACGTTATAAGGTAATAGTACATAACGTTATACGTCATTACGTAATAGTATATAACGTTATACGTCATTACGTAACAGTATATAACGTTATACGTTATTACGTAATAGCATATAACGTTATACGTCATAAAGTAACACTATATAACGATATACGTTAGTACGTAATAGTATATAACGTTATATGTTATTACGTAATACTATATAACGATATACGTTATTCCGTAATAGCATATAACGTTATACGTCATTACGTAATAGTATATATCGTTATACGTCATTACGTAATAGTATATAACGTTATATGTTATTACGTATTAGTATATAAAGTTATACGTTAGTACGTATTAGTATATAAAGTTTCACGTCATTACGTAATAGCATATAACGTTATACGTTATTACGTATTAGTATATAACGTTATACGTCAGTACGTAATAGTTTATAATGTTATACGTTAGTTCGTGTTAGTGTATAACGTTATACGTTATAAGGTAATACTACATAACGTTATACGTCATTACGTAATACTATATAACGTTATACGTTATTACGTAATAGTATATAACGTTGTACGTTATTACGTAACAGCATATAACGTTATACGTTATTACGTAATAGCATATAACGTTATACGTCATAAAGTAATACTATATAACGATATACGTTAGTACGTAATAGTTTATAACGTTATACGTTAGTTCGTGTTAGTGTATAACGTTATACGTTATAAGGTAATACTACATATCGTTATACGTCATTACGTAATACTATATAACGTTATACGTTATTAGGTAATAGTATACAACGTTGTACGTTATTACGTAATAGCATATAACGTTATACGTCATTACGTAATAGTATATAACGTTATATGTTAGTACGTATTACTATATAACGTTTTACGTCATTACGTAAAAGTATATAGCGTTATACGTTATTACGTAATAGCTTATAACGTTATTCGTCATTACGTAATAGTATATAACGTTATACGTTTTAACGTAATAGTCTATAACGTTATACGTTATTACGTAAAGATATATAACGTTATACGTCATTACGTAATACTATATAACGATATACGTTAGTACGTATTAGTATATAACGTTTAACGTCATTAAGCAATAGTATATAACGTTATACGTTAGTACGTAATAGTTTATAACGATATACGTTCGTACGTAATAGTATATAACGTTATACGTTATTACGTAATAGTATATAACGTTGTACGTCATAAAGTAACACTATATAACGATATACGTTAGTACGTAATAGTATATAACGTTATATGTTATTACGTAATACTATATAACGATATACGTTATTCCGTAATAGCATATAACGTTATACGTCATTACGTAATAGTATATAACGTTATACGTCATTACGTAATAGTATATAACGTTAAATGTTATTACGTATTAGTATATAACGTTATACGTTAGTACGTATTAGTATATAAAGTTTCACGTCATTACGTAATAGCATATAACGTTATACGTTATTACGTATTAGTATATAACGTTATACGTCAGGACGTAATAGTTCATAATGTTATACGTTAGTTCGTGTTAGTGTATAACGTTATACGTTATAAGGTAATACTACATAACGTTATACGTCATTACGTAATACTATATAACGTTATACGTTATTACGTAATAGTTTATAACGATATACGTTATTCCGTAATAGTACATAACGTTATACGTCATTACGTAATAGTATATAACGTTATACGTCATTACGTAATAGTATATAACGTTATACGTTATTACGTAATAGCATATAACGTTATACGTCATAAAGTAACACTATATAACGATATACGTTAGTACGTAATAGTATATAACGTTATATGTTATTACGTAATACTATATAACGATATACGTTATTCCGTAATAGCATATAACGTTATACGTCATTACGTAATAGTATATAACGTTATACGTCATTACGTAATAGTATATAACGTTATATGTTATTACGTATTAGTATATAACGTTATACGTTAGTACGTATTAGTATATAAAGTTTCACGTCATTACGTAATAGTATATAGCGTTATACGTTAATACGTAATAGCATATAACGTTATACGTCATTACGTAATAGTATATAACGTTATACGTCATTTCATAATAGTATATAGCGTTGTACGTTATTACGTAATAGCATATAACGTTATACGCCATTACGTAATAGTTTATAACGTTATTCGTCATTACGTAATAGTATATAACGTTATACGTTTTACCGTAATAGTCTATAACGTCATACGTTATTACGTAATGATATATAACATTATACGTTATTACGTAATAGTTTATAACGTTATACGTTATTCCGTAATAGTACATAACGTTATACGTCATTACGTAATAGTATATAACGTTATACGTCATTACGTAATAGTATATAACGTTATACGTTATTACGTAATAGCATATAACGTTATACGTCATAAAGTAACACTATATAACGATATACGTTAGTACGTAATAGTATATAACGTTATATGTTATTACGTAATACTATATAACGATATACGTTATTCCGTAATAGCATATAACGTTATACGTCATTACGTAATAGTATATAACGTTATACGTCATTACGTAATAGTATATAACGTTATATGTTATTACGTATTAGTATATAACGTTATACGTTAGTACGTATTAGTATATAAAGTTTCACGTCATTACGTAATAGTATATAGCGTTATACGTTAATACGTAATAGCATATAACGTTATACGTCATTACGTAATAGTATATAACGTTATACGTCATTTCATAATAGTATATAGCGTTGTACGTTATTACGTAATAGCATATAACGTTATACGCCATTACGTAATAGTTTATAACGTTATTCGTCATTACGTAATAGTATATAACGTTATACGTTTTACCGTAATAGTCTATAACGTCATACGTTATTACGTAATGATATATAACATTATACGTTATTACGTAATAGTTTATAACGTTATACGTTAGTACGTAGTAGTATATAACGTTATACGAAATAAGGTAATAGTATATAACGTTATACGTTATTACGTAATAGTATATAACGTTATACGTCATTACGTAATAGTATATAACGTTGTACGTTATTACGTAATAGTATATAACGTTATACGTTATTACGTAATAGCATATAATGTTATACGTCATTACGTAATACTACATAACGTTATACGTCATTACGTACTAGTATATGACGTTATACGTCATTACGTAATAGTATATAACGTTATACGTAAGTGCGTATTACTATATAACGTTTTACGTCATTACGTAAAAGTATATAGCGTTATACGTTATTACGTAATAGCATATAACGTTATTCGTCATTACGTAATAGTATATAACGTTATACGTTTTAACGTAATAGTCCATAACGTTATACGTTATTACGTAATGATATATAACGTTATACGTCATTACGTAATACTATATAACGATATTCGTTAGTACGTATTAGTATATAACGTTTAACGTCATTAAGCAATAGTATATAACGTTATACGTTAGTACGTATCAGTATATAACGTTTTACGTCATTACGTAATAGTATATAACGTTATACGTTATAACGTAATAGCATATAACGTTATACGTCACTACGTAATAGTATATAACGTTAGGCGTTATTACGTAATAGTTTATAACGTTATACGTTATAAGGTATTACTACATAACGTTATACGTCATTACGTGTTAGTATATAACGTTATACGTCACTACGTAATAGTATATAACGTTATACGTTATTACGTAATAGCATATAACGTTATACGTTATTACGTAATAGTATATAACGTTATACGTTATTACGTAATAGTATATAACGTTAGGCGTCATTACGTAATAGTATATAACGTTATACGTTATAACGTAATAGCATATAACGTTATACGACACTACGTAATAGTATATAACGTTATACGTTATTACGTAATAGTATATAACGTTATACGTTATTACGTAATAGTATATAACTTTATACGTTATTACGTAATAGCATATAACGTTAGGCGTTATTACGTAATAGTTTATAACGTTATACGTTATAAGGTATTACTACATAACGTTATACGTCATTACGTATTAGTATATAACGTTATACGTCATTACGTAATAGTATATAACTTTGTACGTTATTACGTAATAGCATATAACGTTAGGCGTTATTACGTAATAGTTTATAACGTTATACGTAATAAGGTATTACTACATAACGTTATACGATAGTACGTATCAGTATATAACGTTTTACGTCATTACGTAATAGTATATAACGTTAAACGTTATAACGTAATAGCATATAACGTTATACGTCACTACGTAATAGTATATAACGTTATACGTTATTACGTAATAGTATATAACGTTAGGCGTCATTACGTAATAGTATATAACGTTATACGTTATAACGTAATAGCATATAACGTTATACGTCACTACGTAATAGTATATAACGTTATACGTTATTACGTAATAGTATATAACGTTAGGCGTTATTACGTAATAGTATATAACGTTATACGTTATTACGTAATAGTTTATAACGTTATACGTTAGTTCGTAATTGTTTATAACGTTATACGTTATAAGGTATTACTACATAACGTTATACGTCATTACGTATTAGTTTATAACGTTATACGTCATTACGTAATAGTATATAACGTTATACGTTAGTACGTATCAGTATATAACGTTTTACGTCATTACGTAATAGTATATAACGTTAGGCGTTATTACGTAATAGTTTATAACGTTATACGTTATAAGGTAATACTACATAACGTTATACGTCATAAGGTAATACTATATAACGATATACGTTAGTACGTAATAGTATATAACGTTGTACGTTATTACGTAATAGCATATAACGTTATACTTCATTACGTAATAGTATATAACGTTATACGTTATTACGTAATAGTATATAACGATATACGTTAGTTAGTAATAGTATATAACGTTATACGTTATAAGGTAATACTACATAACGTTATACGTCATTACGTAATACTATATAACGATATACGTTAGTACGTATTAGTATCTAACGTTTTACGTCATTACGTAATAGCATATAATGTTATACGTTATTACGTAATAGTATATAACGTTTTACGTCATTACGTATTAGTATATAACGTTATACGTTATAAGGTATTACTACATAACGTTATACGTTATTACGTAATATTTTATAACGTTATACGTTATTAGGTAATAATTTATAACGTTATACGTTATTACGTATTAGCATATAACCTTATACCTCATTACGTATTACTACATAACGTTATACGTCATTACGTATTAGTATATAACGTTATACGTCATTACGTAATAGTATATAACGTTATACGTTAGTACGTATTACTATATAACGTTTTACGTCATTACGTAAAAGTACATAGCGTTATACGTTATTACGTAATAGCATATAACGTTATTCGTCATTACGTAATAGTATATAACGTTACACGTTTTAACGTAATAGTCTATAACGTTATACGTTATTACGTAATGATATATAACGTTATACGTCATTACGTAATACTATATAACGATATACGTTAGTACGTATTAGTATATAACGTTTAACGTCACTAAGCAATAGTATATAACGTTATACGTTAGTACGTAATAGTTTATAACGATATACGTTCGTACGTAATAGTATATAACGTTATACGTCATTACGTAATAGTATATAACGTTATACGTCATTACGTAATAGTATATAACGTTATATGTTATTACGTATTAGTATATAACGTTATACGTTAGTACGTATTAGTATATAAAGTTTCACGTCATTACGTAATAGCATATAACGTTATACGTTATTACGTATTAGTATATAACGATATACGTCAGGACGTAATAGTTCATAATGTTATACGTTAGTTCGTGTTAGTGTATAACGTTATACGTTATAAGGTAATACTACATAACGTTATACGTCATTACGTAATACTATATAACGTTATACGTTATTACGTAATAGTTTATAACGATATACGTTATTCCGTAATAGCATATAAAGTTATACGTCATTACGTAATAGTATATAACGTTATACGTTATTACGTAATAGCATATAACGTTATACGTTATAAGGTAATACTACATAAAGTTATACGTGATTACGTAATAGTATATAACGTTATACGTTATTACGTAATTGTATATAATGTTATACGTCATTACGTATTAGTATATAACGTTATACGTTATTACGTAATAGTTTATAGCGTTATACGTTATTACGTAATACTATATAACGATATACGTTAGTACGTATTAGTATATAACGTTTTACGTCATTACGTAATAGTATATATCGTTATACGATATTACGTAATAGCATATAACGTTATACGTTATAAGGTAATAGTACATAACGTTATACGTCATTACGTAATAGTATATAACGTTATACGTCATTACGTAACAGTATATAACGTTATACGTTATTACGTAATAGCATATAACGTTATACGTCATAAAGTAACACTATATAACGATATACGTTAGTACGTAATAGTATATAACGTTATATGTTATTACGTAATACTATATAACGATATACGTTATTCCGTAATAGCATATAACGTTATACGTCATTACGTAATAGTATATATCGTTATACGTCATTACGTAATAGTATATAACGTTATATGTTATTACGTATTAGTATATAAAGTTATACGTTAGTACGTATTAGTATATAAAGTTTCACGTCATTACGTAATAGCATATAACGTTATACGTTATTACGTATTAGTATATAACGTTATACGTCAGTACGTAATAGTTTATAATGTTATACGTTAGTTCGTGTTAGTGTATAACGTTATACGTTATAAGGTAATACTACATAACGTTATACGTCATTACGTAATACTATATAACGTTATACGTTATTACGTAATAGTATATAACGTTGTACGTTATTACGTAATAGCATATAACGTTATACGTTATTACGTAATAGCATATAACGTTATACGTCATAAAGTAATACTATATAACGATATACGTTAGTACGTAATAGTTTATAACGTTATACGTTAGTTCGTGTTAGTGTATAACGTTATACGTTATAAGGTAATACTACATATCGTTATACGTCATTACGTAATACTATATAACGTTATACGTTATTAGGTAATAGTATACAACGTTGTACGTTATTACGTAATAGCATATAACGTTATACGTCATTACGTAATAGTATATAACGTTATATGTTAGTACGTATTACTATATAACGTTTTACGTCATTACGTAAAAGTATATAGCGTTATAGGTTATTACGTAATAGCATATAACGTTATTCGTCATTACGTAATAGTATATAACGTTATACGTTTTAACGTAATAGTCTATAACGTTATACGTTATTACGTAAAGATATATAACGTTATACGTCATTACGTAATACTATATAACGATATACGTTAGTACGTATTAGTATATAACGTTTAACGTCATTAAGCAATAGTATATAACGTTATACGTTAGTACGTAATAGTTTATAACGATATACGTTCGTACGTAATAGTATATAACGTTATACGTTATTACGTAATAGTATATAACGTTGTACGTCATAAAGTAACACTATATAACGATATACGTTAGTACGTAATAGTATATAACGTTATATGTTATTACGTAATACTATATAACGATATACGTTATTCCGTAATAGCATATAACGTTATACGTCATTACGTAATAGTATATAACGTTATACGTCATTACGTAATAGTATATAACGTTAAATGTTATTACGTATTAGTATATAACGTTATACGTTAGTACGTATTAGTATATAAAGTTTCACGTCATTACGTAATAGCATATAACGTTATACGTTATTACGTATTAGTATATAACGTTATACGTCAGGACGTAATAGTTCATAATGTTATACGTTAGTTCGTGTTAGTGTATAACGTTATACGTTATAAGGTAATACTACATAACGTTATACGTCATTACGTAATACTATATAACGTTATACGTTATTACGTAATAGTTTATAACGATATACGTTATTCCGTAATAGTACATAACGTTATACGTCATTACGTAATAGTATATAACGTTATACGTCATTACGTAATAGTATATAACGTTATACGTTATTACGTAATAGCATATAACGTTATACGTCAGAAAGTAACACTATATAACGATATACGTTAGTACGTAATAGTATATAACGTTATATGTTATTACGTAATACTATATAACGATATACGTTATTCCGTAATAGCATATAACGTTATACGTCATTACGTAATAGTATATAACGTTATACGTCATTACGTAATAGTATATAACGTTATATGTTATTACGTATTAGTATATAACGTTATACGTTAGTACGTATTTGTATATAAAGTTTCACGTCATTACGTAATAGTATATAGCGTTATACGTTAATACGTAATAGCATATAACGTTATACGTCATTACGTAATAGTATATAACGTTATACGTCATTTCATAATAGTATATAGCGTTGTACGTTATTACGTAATAGCATATAACGTTATACGCCATTACGTAATAGTTTATAACGTTATTCGTCATTACGTAATAGTATATAACGTTATACGTTTTACCGTAATAGTCTATAACGTCATACGTTATTACGTAATGATATATAACATTATACGTTATTACGTAATAGTTTATAACGTTATACGTTAGTACGTAGTAGTATATAACGTTATACGAAATAAGGTAATAGTATATAACGTTATACGTTATTACGTAATAGTATATAACGTTATACGTCATTACGTAATAGTATATAACGTTGTACGTTATTACGTAATAGTATATAACGTTATACGTTATTACGTAATAGCATATAACGTTATACGTCATTACGTAATACTACATAACGTTATACGTCATTACGTACTAGTATATGACGTTATACGTCATTACGTAATAGTATATAACGTTATACGTTATTACGTAATAGCATATAATGTTATACGTCATTACGTAATACTACATAACGTTATACGTCATTACGTACTAGTATATGACGTTATACGTCATTACGTAATAGTATATAACGTTATACGTAAGTGCGTATTACTATATAACGTTTTACGTCATTACGTAAAAGTATATAGCGTTATACGTTATTACGTAATAGCATATAACGTTATTCGTCATTACGTAATAGTATATAACGTTATACGTTTTAACGTAATAGTCCATAACGTTATACGTTATTACGTAATGATATATAACGTTATACGTCATTACGTAATACTATATAACGATATTCGTTAGTACGTATTAGTATATAACGTTTAACGTCATTAAGCAATAGTATATAACGTTATACGTTAGTACGTATCAGTATATAACGTTTTACGTCATTACGTAATAGTATATAACGTTATACGTTATAACGTAATAGCATATAACGTTATACGTCACTACGTAATAGTATATAACGTTAGGCGTTATTACGTAATAGTTTATAACGTTATACGTAATAAGGTATTACTACATAACGTTATACGATAGTACGTATCAGTATATAACGTTTTACGTCATTACGTAATAGTATATAACGTTATACGTTATAACGTAATAGCATATAACGTTATACGTCACTACGTAATAGTATATAACGTTATACGTTATTACGTAATAGTATATAACGTTAGGCGTCATTACGTAATAGTATATAACGTTATACGTTATAACGTAATAGCATATAACGTTATACGTCACTACGTAATAGTATATAACGTTATACGTTATTACGTAATAGTATATAACGTTAGGCGTCATTACGTAATAGTATATAACGTTATACGTTATTACGTAATAGTTTATAACGTTATACGTTAGTTCGTAATTGTTTATAACGTTATACGTTATAAGGTATTACTACATAACGTTATACGTCATTACGTATTAGTATATAACGTTATACGTCATTACGTAATAGTATATAACGTTATACGTTAGTACGTATCAGTATATAACGTTTTACGTCATTACGTAATAGTATATAACGTTAGGCGTTATTACGTAATAGTTTATAACGTTATACGTTATTACGTAATACTATATAACGATATACGTTAGTACGTAATAGTATATAACGTTATATGTTATTACGTAATACTATATAACGATATACGTTATTCCGTAATAGCATATAACGTTATACGTCATTACGTAATAGTATATATCGTTATACGTCATTACGTAATAGTATATAACGTTATATGTTATTACGTATTAGTATATAAAGTTATACGTTAGTACGTATTAGTATATAAAGTTTCACGTCATTACGTAATAGCATATAACGTTATACGTTATTACGTATTAGTATATAACGTTATACGTCAGTACGTAATAGTTTATAATGTTATACGTTAGTTCGTGTTAGTGTATAACGTTATACGTTATAAGGTAATACTACATAACGTTATACGTCATTACGTAATACTATATAACGTTATACGTTATTACGTAATAGTATATAACGTTGTACGTTATTACGTAACAGCATATAACGTTATACGTTATTACGTAATAGCATATAACGTTATACGTCATAAAGTAATACTATATAACGATATACGTTAGTACGTAATAGTTTATAACGTTATACGTTAGTTCGTGTTAGTGTATAACGTTATACGTTATAAGGTAATACTACATATCGTTATACGTCATTACGTAATACTATATAACGTTATACGTTATTAGGTAATAGTATACAACGTTGTACGTTATTACGTAATAGCATATAACGTTATACGTCATTACGTAATAGTATATAACGTTATATGTTAGTACGTATTACTATATAACGTTTTACGTCATTACGTAAAAGTATATAGCGTTATACGTTATTACGTAATAGCATATAACGTTATTCGTCATTACGTAATAGTATATAACGTTATACGTTTTAACGTAATAGTCTATAACGTTATACGTTATTACGTAAAGATATATAACGTTATACGTCATTACGTAATACTATATAACGATATACGTTAGTACGTATTAGTATATAACGTTTAACGTCATTAAGCAATAGTATATAACGTTATACGTTAGTACGTAATAGTTTATAACGATATACGTTCGTACGTAATAGTATATAACGTTATACGTTATTACGTAATAGTATATAACGTTGTACGTCATAAAGTAACACTATATAACGATATACGTTAGTACGTAATAGTATATAACGTTATATGTTATTACGTAATACTATATAACGATATACGTTATTCCGTAATAGCATATAACGTTATACGTCATTACGTAATAGTATATAACGTTATACGTCATTACGTAATAGTATATAACGTTAAATGTTATTACGTATTAGTATATAACGTTATACGTTAGTACGTATTAGTATATAAAGTTTCACGTCATTACGTAATAGCATATAACGTTATACGTTATTACGTATTAGTATATAACGTTATACGTCAGGACGTAATAGTTCATAATGTTATACGTTAGTTCGTGTTAGTGTATAACGTTATACGTTATAAGGTAATACTACATAACGTTATACGTCATTACGTAATACTATATAACGTTATACGTTATTACGTAATAGTTTATAACGATATACGTTATTCCGTAATAGTACATAACGTTATACGTCATTACGTAATAGTATATAACGTTATACGTCATTACGTAATAGTATATAACGTTATACGTTATTACGTAATAGCATATAACGTTATACGTCATAAAGTAACACTATATAACGATATACGTTAGTACGTAATAGTATATAACGTTATATGTTATTACGTAATACTATATAACGATATACGTTATTCCGTAATAGCATATAACGTTATACGTCATTACGTAATAGTATATAACGTTATACGTCATTACGTAATAGTATATAACGTTATATGTTATTACGTATTAGTATATAACGTTATACGTTAGTACGTATTAGTATATAAAGTTTCACGTCATTACGTAATAGTATATAGCGTTATACGTTAATACGTAATAGCATATAACGTTATACGTCATTACGTAATAGTATATAACGTTATACGTCATTTCATAATAGTATATAGCGTTGTACGTTATTACGTAATAGCATATAACGTTATACGCCATTACGTAATAGTTTATAACGTTATTCGTCATTACGTAATAGTATATAACGTTATACGTTTTACCGTAATAGTCTATAACGTCATACGTTATTACGTAATGATATATAACATTATACGTTATTACGTAATAGTTTATAACGTTATACGTTAGTACGTAGTAGTATATAACGTTATACGAAATAAGGTAATAGTATATAACGTTATACGTTATTACGTAATAGTATATAACGTTATACGTCATTACGTAATAGTATATAACGTTGTACGTTATTACGTAATAGTATATAACGTTATACGTTATTACGTAATAGCATATAATGTTATACGTCATTACGTAATACTACATAACGTTATACGTCATTACGTACTAGTATATGACGTTATACGTCATTACGTAATAGTATATAACGTTATACGTAAGTGCGTATTACTATATAACGTTTTACGTCATTACGTAAAAGTATATAGCGTTATACGTTATTACGTAATAGCATATAACGTTATTCGTCATTACGTAATAGTATATAACGTTATACGTTTTAACGTAATAGTCCATAACGTTATACGTTATTACGTAATGATATATAACGTTATACGTCATTACGTAATACTATATAACGATATTCGTTAGTACGTATTAGTATATAACGTTTAACGTCATTAAGCAATAGTATATAACGTTATACGTTAGTACGTATCAGTATATAACGTTTTACGTCATTACGTAATAGTATATAACGTTATACGTTATAACGTAATAGCATATAACGTTATACGTCACTACGTAATAGTATATAACGTTAGGCGTTATTACGTAATAGTTTATAACGTTATACGTTATAAGGTATTACTACATAACGTTATACGTCATTACGTGTTAGTATATAACGTTATACGTCACTACGTAATAGTATATAACGTTATACGTTATTACGTAATAGCATATAACGTTATACGTTATTACGTAATAGTATATAACGTTATACGTTATTACGTAATAGTATATAACGTTAGGCGTCATTACGTAATAGTATATAACGTTATACGTTATAACGTAATAGCATATAACGTTATACGACACTACGTAATAGTATATAACGTTATACGTTATTACGTAATAGTATATAACGTTATACGTTATTACGTAATAGTATATAACTTTATACGTTATTACGTAATAGCATATAACGTTAGGCGTTATTACGTAATAGTTTATAACGTTATACGTTATAAGGTATTACTACATAACGTTATACGTCATTACGTATTAGTATATAACGTTATACGTCATTACGTAATAGTATATAACTTTGTACGTTATTACGTAATAGCATATAACGTTAGGCGTTATTACGTAATAGTTTATAACGTTATACGTAATAAGGTATTACTACATAACGTTATACGATAGTACGTATCAGTATATAACGTTTTACGTCATTACGTAATAGTATATAACGTTAAACGTTATAACGTAATAGCATATAACGTTATACGTCACTACGTAATAGTATATAACGTTATACGTTATTACGTAATAGTATATAACGTTAGGCGTCATTACGTAATAGTATATAACGTTATACGTTATAACGTAATAGCATATAACGTTATACGTCACTACGTAATAGTATATAACGTTATACGTTATTACGTAATAGTATATAACGTTAGGCGTCATTACGTAATAGTATATAACGTTATACGTTATTACGTAATAGTTTATAACGTTATACGTTAGTTCGTAATTGTTTATAACGTTATACGTTATAAGGTATTACTACATAACGTTATACGTCATTACGTATTAGTTTATAACGTTATACGTCATTACGTAATAGTATATAACGTTATACGTTAGTACGTATCAGTATATAACGTTTTACGTCATTACGTAATAGTATATAACGTTAGGCGTTATTACGTAATAGTTTATAACGTTATACGTTATAAGGTAATACTACATAACGTTATACGTCATAAGGTAATACTATATAACGATATACGTTAGTACGTAATAGTATATAACGTTGTACGTTATTACGTAATAGCATATAACGTTATACTTCATTACGTAATAGTATATAACGTTATACGTTATTACGTAATAGTATATAACGATATACGTTAGTTAGTAATAGTATATAACGTTATACGTTATAAGGTAATACTACATAACGTTATACGTCATTACGTAATACTATATATCGATATACGTTAGTACGTATTAGTATCTAACGTTTTACGTCATTACGTAATAGCATATAATGTTATACGTTATTACGTAATAGTATATAACGTTTTACGTCATTACGTATTAGTATATAACGTTATACGTTATAAGGTATTACTACATAACGTTATACGTTATTACGTAATATTTTATAACGTTATACGTTATTAGGTAATAATTTATAACGTTATACGTTATTACGTATTAGCATATAACCTTATACCTCATTACGTATTACTACATAACGTTATACGTCATTACGTATTAGTATATAACGTTATACGTCATTACGTAATAGTATATAACGTTATACGTTAGTACGTATTACTATATAACGTTTTACGTCATTACGTAAAAGTACATAGCGTTATACGTTATTACGTAATAGCATATAACGTTATTCGTCATTACGTAATAGTATATAACGTTACACGTTTTAACGTAATAGTCTATAACGTTATACGTTATTACGTAATGATATATAACGTTATACGTCATTACGTAATACTATATAACGATATACGTTAGTACGTATTAGTATATAACGTTTAACGTCACTAAGCAATAGTATATAACGTTATACGTTAGTACGTAATAGTTTATAACGATATACGTTCGTACGTAATAGTATATAACGTTATACGTCATTACGTAATAGTATATAACGTTATACGTCATTACGTAATAGTATATAACGTTATATGTTATTACGTATTAGTATATAACGTTATACGTTAGTACGTATTAGTATATAAAGTTTCACGTCATTACGTAATAGCATATAACGTTATACGTTATTACGTATTAGCATATAACCTTATACCTCATTACGTATTACTACATAACGTTATACGTCATTACGCAATACTATATAACGTTATACGTTATTACGTAATAGTTTATAACGATATACGTTATTCCGTAATAGCATATAAAGTTATACGTCATTACGTAATAGTATATAACGTTATACGTTATTACGTAATAGCATATAACGTTATACGTTATAAGGTAATACTACATAAAGTTATACGTGATTACGTAATAGTATATAACGTTATACGTTATTACGTAATTGTATATAATGTTATACGTCATTACGTATTAGTATATAACGTTATACGTTATTACGTAATAGTTTATAGCGTTATACGTTATTACGTAATACTATATAACGATATACGTTAGTACGTATTAGTATATAACGTTTTACGTCATTACGTAATAGTATATATCGTTATACGATATTACGTAATAGCATATAACGTTATACGTTATAAGGTAATAGTACATAACGTTATACGTCATTACGTAATAGTATATAACGTTATACGTCATTACGTAACAGTATATAACGTTATACGTTATTACGTAATAGCATATAACGTTATACGTCATAAAGTAACACTATATAACGATATACGTTAGTACGTAATAGTATATAACGTTATATGTTATTACGTAATACTATATAACGATATACGTTATTCCGTAATAGCATATAACGTTATACGTCATTACGTAATAGTATATATCGTTATACGTCATTACGTAATAGTATATAACGTTATATGTTATTACGTATTAGTATATAAAGTTATACGTTAGTACGTATTAGTATATAAAGTTTCACGTCATTACGTAATAGCATATAACGTTATACGTTATTACGTATTAGTATATAACGTTATACGTCAGTACGTAATAGTTTATAATGTTATACGTTAGTTCGTGTTAGTGTATAACGTTATACGTTATAAGGTAATACTACATAACGTTATACGTCATTACGTAATACTATATAACGTTATACGTTATTACGTAATAGTATATAACGTTGTACGTTATTACGTAATAGCATATAACGTTATACGTTATTACGTAATAGCATATAACGTTATACGTCATAAAGTAATACTATATAACGATATACGTTAGTACGTAATAGTTTATAACGTTATACGTTAGTTCGTGTTAGTGTATAACGTTATACGTTATAAGGTAATACTACATATCGTTATACGTCATTACGTAATACTATATAACGTTATACGTTATTAGGTAATAGTATACAACGTTGTACGTTATTACGTAATAGCATATAACGTTATACGTCATTACGTAATAGTATATAACGTTATATGTTAGTACGTATTACTATATAACGTTTTACGTCATTACGTAAAAGTATATAGCGTTATACGTTATTACGTAATAGCATATAACGTTATTCGTCATTACGTAATAGTATATAACGTTATACGTTTTAACGTAATAGTCTATAACGTTATACGTTATTACGTAAAGATATATAACGTTATACGTCATTACGTAATACTATATAACGATATACGTTAGTACGTATTAGTATATAACGTTTAACGTCATTAAGCAATAGTATATAACGTTATACGTTAGTACGTAATAGTTTATAACGATATACGTTCGTACGTAATAGTATATAACGTTATACGTTATTACGTAATAGTATATAACGTTGTACGTCATAAAGTAACACTATATAACGATATACGTTAGTACGTAATAGTATATAACGTTATATGTTATTACGTAATACTATATAACGATATACGTTATTCCGTAATAGCATATAACGTTATACGTCATTACGTAATAGTATATAACGTTATACGTCATTACGTAATAGTATATAACGTTAAATGTTATTACGTATTAGTATATAACGTTATACGTTAGTACGTATTAGTATATAAAGTTTCACGTCATTACGTAATAGCATATAACGTTATACGTTATTACGTATTAGTATATAACGTTATACGTCAGGACGTAATAGTTCATAATGTTATACGTTAGTTCGTGTTAGTGTATAACGTTATACGTTATAAGGTAATACTACATAACGTTATACGTCATTACGTAATACTATATAACGTTATACGTTATTACGTAATAGTTTATAACGATATACGTTATTCCGTAATAGTACATAACGTTATACGTCATTACGTAATAGTATATAACGTTATACGTCATTACGTAATAGTATATAACGTTATACGTTATTACGTAATAGCATATAACGTTATACGTCAGAAAGTAACACTATATAACGATATACGTTAGTACGTAATAGTATATAACGTTATATGTTATTACGTAATACTATATAACGATATACGTTATTCCGTAATAGCATATAACGTTATACGTCATTACGTAATAGTATATAACGTTATACGTCATTACGTAATAGTATATAACGTTATATGTTATTACGTATTAGTATATAACGTTATACGTTAGTACGTATTAGTATATAAAGTTTCACGTCATTACGTAATAGTATATAGCGTTATACGTTAATACGTAATAGCATATAACGTTATACGTCATTACGTAATAGTATATAACGTTATACGTCATTTCATAATAGTATATAGCGTTGTACGTTATTACGTAATAGCATATAACGTTATACGCCATTACGTAATAGTTTATAACGTTATTCGTCATTACGTAATAGTATATAACGTTATACGTTTTACCGTAATAGTCTATAACGTCATACGTTATTACGTAATGATATATAACATTATACGTTATTACGTAATAGTTTATAACGTTATACGTTAGTACGTAGTAGTATATAACGTTATACGAAATAAGGTAATAGTATATAACGTTATACGTTATTACGTAATAGTATATAACGTTATACGTCATTACGTAATAGTATATAACGTTGTACGTTATTACGTAATAGTATATAACGTTATACGTTATTACGTAATAGCATATAACGTTATACGTCATTACGTAATACTACATAACGTTATACGTCATTACGTACTAGTATATGACGTTATACGTCATTACGTAATAGTATATAACGTTATACGTTATTACGTAATAGCATATAATGTTATACGTCATTACGTAATACTACATAACGTTATACGTCATTACGTACTAGTATATGACGTTATACGTCATTACGTAATAGTATATAACGTTATACGTAAGTGCGTATTACTATATAACGTTTTACGTCATTACGTAAAAGTATATAGCGTTATACGTTATTACGTAATAGCATATAACGTTATTCGTCATTACGTAATAGTATATAACGTTATACGTTTTAACGTAATAGTCCATAACGTTATACGTTATTACGTAATGATATATAACGTTATACGTCATTACGTAATACTATATAACGATATTCGTTAGTACGTATTAGTATATAACGTTTAACGTCATTAAGCAATAGTATATAACGTTATACGTTAGTACGTATCAGTATATAACGTTTTACGTCATTACGTAATAGTATATAACGTTATACGTTATAACGTAATAGCATATAACGTTATACGTCACTACGTAATAGTATATAACGTTAGGCGTTATTACGTAATAGTTTATAACGTTATACGTAATAAGGTATTACTACATAACGTTATACGATAGTACGTATCAGTATATAACGTTTTACGTCATTACGTAATAGTATATAACGTTATACGTTATAACGTAATAGCATATAACGTTATACGTCACTACGTAATAGTATATAACGTTATACGTTATTACGTAATAGTATATAACGTTAGGCGTCATTACGTAATAGTATATAACGTTATACGTTATAACGTAATAGCATATAACGTTATACGTCACTACGTAATAGTATATAACGTTATACGTTATTACGTAATAGTATATAACGTTAGGCGTCATTACGTAATAGTATATAACGTTATACGTTATTACGTAATAGTTTATAACGTTATACGTTAGTTCGTAATTGTTTATAACGTTATACGTTATAAGGTATTACTACATAACGTTATACGTCATTACGTATTAGTATATAACGTTATACGTCATTACGTAATAGTATATAACGTTATACGTTAGTACGTATCAGTATATAACGTTTTACGTCATTACGTAATAGTATATAACGTTAGGCGTTATTACGTAATAGTTTATAACGTTATACGTTATAAGGTAATACTACATAACGTTATACGTCATAAGGTAATACTATATAACGATATACGTTAGTACGTAATAGTATATAACGTTGTACGTTATTACGTAATAGCATATAACGTTATACTTCATTACGTAATAGTATATAACGTTATACGTTATTACGTAATAGTATATAACGATATACGTTAGTTAGTAATAGTATATAACGTTATACGTTATAAGGTAATACTACATAACGTTATACGTCATTACGTAATACTATATAACGATATACGTTAGTACGTATTAGTATCTAACGTTTTACGTCATTACGTAATAGCATATAATGTTATACGTTATTACGTAATAGTATATAACGTTTTACGTCATTACGTATTAGTATATAACGTTATACGTTATAAGGTATTACTACATAACGTTATACGTTATTACGTAATAGTTTATAACGTTATACGTTATTAGGTAATAATTTATAACGTTATACGTTATTACGTATTAGCATATAACCTTATACCTCATTACGTATTACTACATAACGTTATACGTCATTACGTATTAGTATATAACGTTATACGTCATTACGTAATAGTATATAACGTTATACGTTAGTACGTATCAGTATATAACGTTTTACGTCATTACGTAATAGTATATAACGTTATACGTTATAACGTAATAGCGTATAAGGTTATACGTTAGTACGTAATAGTATATAACGTTATACGTTATTACGTAATAGCATATAACGTTATACGTTATTACGTAATAGTATATAACGTTATACGTTATTACGTAATAGTATATAACGTTAGGCGTTATTACGTAATAGTTTATAACGTTATACGTTAGTACGTATCAGTATATAACGTTTTACGTCATTACGTAATAGTATATAACGTTAGGCGTTATTACGTAATAGTTTATAACGTTATAAGTTATAAGGTATTACTACATAACGTTATACGTCATTACGTGTTAGTATATAACGTTATACGTCACTACGTAATAGTATATAACGTTATACGTTATTACGTAATAGCATATAACGTTATACGTTATAAGGTATTACTACATAACGTTATACGTCATTACGTATTAGTATATAACGTTATACGTCATTACGTAATAGTATATAACGTTATACGTTAGTACGTATCAGTATATAACGTTTTACGTCATTACGTAATAGTATATAACGTTATACGTTATAACGTAATAGCATATAACGTTATACGTCACTACGTAATAGTATATAACGTTATACGTTATTACGTAATAGCATATAACGTTATACGTTATTACGTAATAGTATATAACGTTAGGCGTCATTACGTAATAGTATATAACGTTATACGTTATAACGTAATAGCATATAACGTTATACGACACTACGTAATAGTATATAACGTTATACGTTATTACGTAATAGTATATAACGTTATACGTTATTACGTAATAGTTTATAACGTTATACGTTATAAGGTATTACTACATAACGTTATACGTCATTACGTATTAGTATATAAAGTCATACGTCATTACGTAATAGTATATAACGTTATACGTTATTACGTAATAGTATATAACGTTAGGCGTTATTACGTAATAGTTTATAACGTTATACGTTATAAGGTATTACTACATAACGTTATACGTTATAACGTAATAGCATATAACGTTATACGTCACTACGTAATAGTATATAACGTTATACGTTATTACGTAATAGTATATAACGTTAGGCGTCATTACGTAATAGTATATAACGTTATACGTTATTACGTAATAGTTTATAACGTTATACGTTAGTTCGTAATTGTTTATAACGTTATACGTTATAAGGTATTACTACATAACGTTATACGTCATTACGTATTAGTATATAACGTTATACGTCATTACGTAATAGTATATAACGTTATACGTTAGTACGTATCAGTATATAACGTTTTACGTCATTACGTAATAGTATATAACGTTAGGCGTTATTACGTAATAGTTTATAACGTTATACGTTATAAGGTAATACTACATAACGTTATACGTCATAAGGTAATACTATATAACGATATACGTTAGTACGTAATAGTATATAACGTTATACGTTATTACGTAATAGCATATAACGTTATACTTCATTACGTAATAGTATATAACGTTATACGTTATTACGTAATAGTATATAACGATATACGTTAGTTAGTAATAGTATATAACGTTATACGTTATAAGGTAATACTACATAACGTTATACGTCATTACGTAATACTATATAACGATATACGTTAGTACGTATTAGTATCTAACGTTTTACGTCATTACGTAATAGCATATAATGTTATACGTTATTACGTAATAGTATATAACGTTTTACGTCATTACGTATTAGTATATAACGTTATACGTTATAAGGTATTACTACATAACGTTATACGTTATTACGTAATAGTTTATAACGTTAGGCGTCATTACGTAATAGTATATAACGTTATACGTTATAACGTAATAGCATATAACGTTATACGACACTACGTAATAGTATATAACGTTATACGTTATTACGTAATAGTATATAACGTTATACGTTATTACGTAATAGTATATAACTTTATACGTTATTACGTAATAGCATATAACGTTAGGCGTTATTACGTAATAGTTTATAACGTTATAAGTTATAAGGTATTACTACATAACGTTATACGTCATTACGTGTTAGTATATAACGTTATACGTCACTACGTAATAGTATATAACGTTATACGTTATTACGTAATAGCATATAAAGTTATACGTTATTACGTAATAGTATATAACGTTATACGTTATTACGTAATAGTATATAACGTTAGGCGTTATTACGTAATAGTTTATAACGTTATACGTTAGTACGTATCAGTATATAACGTTTTACGTCATTACGTAATAGTATATAACGTTAGGCGTTATTACGTAATAGTTTATAACGTTATAAGTTATAAGGTATTACTACATAACGTTATACGTCATTACGTGTTAGTATATAACGTTATACGTCACTACGTAATAGTATATAACGTTATACGTTATTACGTAATAGCATATAACGTTATACGTTATTACGTAATACTATATAACGTTATACGTTATTACGTAATAGTATATAACGTTAGGCGTCATTACGTAATAGTATATAACGTTATACGTTATAACGTAATAGCATATAACGTTATACGACACTACGTAATAGTATATAACGTTATACGTTATTACGTAATAGTATATAACGTTATACGTTATTACGTAATAGTATATAACTTTATACGTTATTACGTAATAGCATATAACGTTAGGCGTTATTACGTAATAGTTTATAACGTTATACGTTATAAGGTATTACTACATAACGTTATACGTTATTACGTATTAGTATATAACGTTATACGTCATTACGTAATAGTATATAACTTTATACGTTATTACGTAATAGCATATAACGTTAGGCGTTATTACGTAATAGTTTATAACGTTATACGTAATAAGGTATTACTACATAACGTTATACGTTAGTACGTATCAGTATATAACGTTTTACGTCATTACGTAATAGTATATAACGTTATACGTTATAACGTAATAGCATATAACGTTATACGTCACTACGTAATAGTATATAACGTTATACGTTATTACGTAATAGTATATAACGTTAGGCGTCATTACGTAATAGTATATAACGTTATACGTTATAACGTAATAGCATATAACGTTATACGTTATAAGGTAATACTACATAACGTTATACGTCATAAGGTAATACTATATAACGATATACGTTAGTACGTAATAGTTTATAACGTTATACGTTATAAGGTATTTCTACATAACGTTATACGTCATTACGTATTAGTATATAACGTTATACGTCATTACGTAATAGTATATAACGTAATACGTTATTACGTAATAGCATGTAACGTTAGGCGTTATTACGTAATAGTTTATAACGTTATACGTTATAAGGTATTACTACATAACGTTATACGTTATTACGTATTAGTATATAACGTTATACGTCATTACGTAATAGTATATAACTTTATACGTTATTACGTAATAGCATATAACGTTAGGCGTTATTACGTAATAGTTTATAACGTTATACGTAATAAGGTATTACTACATAACGTTATACGTTAGTACGTATCAGTATATAACGTTTTACGTCATTACGTAATAGTATATAACGTTATACGTTATAACGTAATAGCATATAACGTTATACGTCACTACGTAATAGTATATAACGTTATACGTTAGTACGTATCACTATATAACGTTTTACGTCATTACGTAATAGTATATAACGTTATACGTTATTACGTATCAGTATATAACGTTTTACGTCATTACGTAATAGTATATAACGTTACACGTTGTTATGTAATAGTTTATAAAGTTATACGTTATACGTTATAAGGTAATAGTACATAACGTTATACGTCACAAGGTAATACTATATAACGATATACGTTAGTACGTAATAGTTTATAACGTTATACGTTATAAGGTATTTCTACATAACGTTATACGTCATTACGTATTAGTATATAACGTTATACGTCATTACGTAATAGTATATAACGTAATACGTTATTACGTAATAGCATGTAACGTTAGGCGTTATTACGTAATAGTTTATAACGTTATACGTTATAAGGTATTACTACATAACGTTATACGTTATTACGTATTAGTATATAACGTTATACGTCATTACGTAATAGTATATAACTTTATACGTTATTACGTAATAGCATATAACGTTAGGCGTTATTACGTAATAGTTTATAACGTTATACGTAATAAGGTATTACTACATAACGTTATACGTTAGTACGTATCAGTATATAACGTTTTACGTCATTACGTAATAGTATATAACGTTATACGTTATAACGTAATAGCATATAACGTTATACGTCACTACGTAATAGTATATAACGTTATACGTTATTACGTAATAGTATATAACGTTAGGCGTCATTACGTAATAGTATATAACGTTATACGTTATAACGTAATAGCATATAACGTTATACGTCACTACGTAATAGTATATAACGTTATACGTTATTACGTAATAGTATATAACGTTAGGCGTCATTACGTAATAGTATATAACGTTATACGTTATTACGTAATAGTTTATAACGTTATACGTTAGTTCGTAATAGTTTATAACGTTATACGTTATAAGGTATTACTACATAACGTTATACGTCATTACGTATTAGTATATAACGTTATACGTCATTACGTAATAGTATATAACGTTATACGTTAGTACGTATCAGTATATAACGTTTTACGTCATTACGTAATAGTATATAACGTTAGGCGTTATTACGTAATAGTTTATAACGTTATACGTTATAAGGTAATACTACATAACGTTATACGTCATAAGGTAATACTATATAACGATATACGTTAGTACGTAATAGTTTATAACGTTATACGTTATAAGGTATTTCTACATAACGTTATACGTCATTACGTATTAGTATATAACGTTATACGTCATTACGTAATAGTATATAACGTAATACGTTATTACGTAATAGCATATAACGTTAGGCGTTATTACGTAATAGTTTATAACGTTATACGTAATAAGGTATTACTACATAACGTTATACGTCATTACGTATTAGTATATAACGTTATACGTCATTACGTATTAGTATATAACGTTATACGTCATTACGTAATAATATATAACGTTATACGTTAGTACGTATCACTATATAACGTTTTACGTCA
Source organism: Bombus pascuorum (assembly GCF_905332965.1). Classification (NCBI taxonomy): domain Eukaryota; kingdom Metazoa; phylum Arthropoda; class Insecta; order Hymenoptera; family Apidae; genus Bombus; species Bombus pascuorum. The sequence continues at coordinate 2,540,739 of NC_083495.1, read as the reverse complement.
TTACGTAATAGTATATAACGTTATACGTTATAACGTAATAGCATATAACGTTAGGCGTTATTACGTAATAGTTTATATCGTTATACGTAATAAGGTATTACTAGATAACGTTATACGTCATTACGTATTAGTATATAACGTTATACGTCATTACGTAATAATATATAACGTTATACGTTAGTACGTATCAGTATATAACGTTTTACGTCATTACGAAATAGTATATAACGTTATACGTTATAACGTAATAGCATATAACGTTATACGTCACTACGTAATAGTATATAACGTTATACGTTATAACGTAATAGCATATAACGTTATACGTCATTACGTAATATTATATAACGTTATACGTTATTACGTAATAGTATATAACGTTAGGCGTTATTACGTAATAGTTTATAACGTTATACGTTATAAGGTATTACTACATAACGTTATACGTTATAACGTATTAGTATATAACGTTATACGTCATTACGTAATAGTATATAACGTTATACGTTAGTACGTATCAGTATATAACGTTTTACGTCATTACGTAATAGTATATAACGTTAGGCGTTATTACGTAATAGTTTATAACGTTATAGGTTATAAGGTAATACTACATAACGTTATACGTCATAAGGTAATACTATATAACGATATACGTTAGTACGTAATAGTTTATAACGTTATACGTTATAAGGTATTTCTACATAACGTTATACGTCATTACGTATTAGTATATAACGTTATACGTCATTACGTAATAGTATATAACGTAATACGTTATTACGTAATAGCATATAACGTTAGGCGTTATTACGTAATAGTTTATAACGTTATACGTAATAAGGTATTACTACATAACGTTATACGTCATTACGTATTAGTATATAACGTTATACGTCATTACGTATTAGTATATAACGTTATACGTCATTACGTAATAATATATAACGTTATACGTTAGTACGTATCACTATATAACGTTTTACGTCATTACGTAATAGTATATAACGTTATACGTTATTACGTATCAGTATATAACGTTTTACGTCATTACGTAATAGTATATAACGTTAGGCGTTATTACGTAATAGTTTATAACGTTATACGTTATAAGGTAATACTACATAACGTTATACGTCATAAGGTAATACTATATAACGATATACGTTAGTACGTAATAGTTTATAACGTTATACGTTATAAGGTATTTCTACATAACGTTATACGTCATTACGTATTAGTATATAACGTTATACGTCATTACGTAATAGTATATAACGTAATACGTTATTACGTAATAGCATATAACGTTAGGCGTTATTACGTAATAGTTTATAACGTTATACGTTATAAGGTAACACTACATAACGTTATACGTCATTACGTAATACTATATAACGATATACGTTAGTACGTATTAGTATCTAACGTTTTACGTCATTACGTAATAGTATATAATGTTATACGTTATTACGTAATAGTATATAACGTTTTACGTCATTACGTATTAGTATATAACGTTAGGCGTCATTACGTAATAGTATATAACGTTATACGTTATAACGTAATAGCATATAACGTTATACGTCATTACGTAATAGTATATAACGTTATACGTTATTACGTAATAGTATATAACGTTAGGCGTTATTACGTAATAGTTTATAACGTTATACGTTATAAGGTATTACTACATAACGTTATACGTTATAACGTAATAGCATATAACGTTATACGTCACTACGTAATAGTATATAACGTTATACGTTATTACGTAATAGTATATAACGTTAGGCGTCATTACGTAATAGTATATAACGTTATACGTTATTACGTAATAGTTTATAACGTTATACGTTAGTTCGTAATAGTTTATAACGTTATACGTTATAAGGTATTACTACATAACGTTATACGTCATTACGTATTAGTATATAACGTTATACGTCATTACGTAATAGTATATAACGTTATACGTTAGTACGTATCAGTATATAACGTTTTACGTCATTACGTAAGAGTATATAACGTTAGGCGTTATTACGTAATAGTTTATAACGTTATACGTTATAAGGTAATACTACATAACGTTATACGTCATAAGGTAATACTATATAACGATATACGTTAGTACGTAATAGTATATAACGTTATACGTTAGTTAGTAAAAGTATATAACGTTATACGTTATAAGGTAATACTACATAACGTTATACGTCATTACGTAATACTATATAACGATATACGTTAGTACGTATTAGTATCTAACGTTTTACGTCATTACGTAATAGTATATAATGTTATACGTTATTACGTAATAGTATATAACGTTTTACGTCATTACGTATTAGTATATAACGTTATACGTTATAAGGTATTACTACATAACGTTATACGTTATTACGTAATAGTTTATAACGTTATTCGTTATTAGGTAATAATTTATAACGTTATACGTTATTACGTATTAGCATATAACCTTATACCTCAAAACGTATTACTACATAACGTTATACGTCATAAGGTAATACTATATAACGATATACGTTAGTACGTAATAGTTTATAACGTTATACGTTATAAGGTATTTCTACATAACGTTATACGTCATTACGTATTAGTATATAACGTTATACGTCATTACGTAATAGTATATAACGTAATACGTTATTACGTAATAGCATATAACGTTAGGCGTTATTACGTAATAGTTTATAACGTTATACGTAATAAGGTATTACTACATAACGTTATACGTCATTACGTATTAGTATATAACGTTATACGTCATTACGTATTAGTATATAACGTTATACGTCATTACGTAATAATATATAACGTTATACGTTAGTACGTATCACTATATAACGTTTTACGTCATTACGTAATAGTATATAACGTTATACGTTATAACGTAATAGCATATAACGTTAGGCGTTATTACGTAATAGTTTATATCGTTATACGTAATAAGGTATTACTAGATAACGTTATACGTCATTACGTATTAGTATATAACGTTATACGTCATTACGTAATAATATATAACGTTATACGTTAGTACGTATCAGTATATAACGTTTTACGTCATTACGAAATAGTATATAACGTTATACGTTATAACGTAATAGCATATAACGTTATACGTCACTACGTAATAGTATATAACGTTATACGTTATAACGTAATAGCATATAACGTTATACGTCATTACGTAATATTATATAACGTTATACGTTATTACGTAATAGTATATAACGTTAGGCGTTATTACGTAATAGTTTATAACGTTATACGTTATAAGGTATTACTACATAACGTTATACGTTATAACGTATTAGTATATAACGTTATACGTCATTACGTAATAGTATATAACGTTATACGTTAGTACGTATCAGTATATAACGTTTTACGTCATTACGTAATAGTATATAACGTTAGGCGTTATTACGTAATAGTTTATAACGTTATAGGTTATAAGGTAATACTACATAACGTTATACGTCATAAGGTAATACTATATAACGATATACGTTAGTACGTAATAGTTTATAACGTTATACGTTATAAGGTATTTCTACATAACGTTATACGTCATTACGTATTAGTATATAACGTTATACGTCATTACGTAATAGTATATAACGTAATACGTTATTACGTAATAGCATATAACGTTAGGCGTTATTACGTAATAGTTTATAACGTTATACGTAATAAGGTATTACTACATAACGTTATACGTCATTACGTATTAGTATATAACGTTATACGTCATTACGTATTAGTATATAACGTTATACGTCATTACGTAATAATATATAACGTTATACGTTAGTACGTATCACTATATAACGTTTTACGTCATTACGTAATAGTATATAACGTTATACGTTATTACGTATCAGTATATAACGTTTTACGTCATTACGTAATAGTATATAACGTTAGGCGTTATTACGTAATAGTTTATAACGTTATACGTTATAAGGTAATACTACATAACGTTATACGTCATAAGGTAATACTATATAACGATATACGTTAGTACGTAATAGTTTATAACGTTATACGTTATAAGGTATTTCTACATAACGTTATACGTCATTACGTATTAGTATATAACGTTATACGTCATTACGTAATAGTATATAACGTAATACGTTATTACGTAATAGCATATAACGTTAGGCGTTATTACGTAATAGTTTATAACGTTATACGTTATAAGGTAACACTACATAACGTTATACGTCATTACGTAATACTATATAACGATATACGTTAGTACGTATTAGTATCTAACGTTTTACGTCATTACGTAATAGTATATAATGTTATACGTTATTACGTAATAGTATATAACGTTTTACGTCATTACGTATTAGTATATAACGTTAGGCGTCATTACGTAATAGTATATAACGTTATACGTTATAACGTAATAGCATATAACGTTATACGTCATTACGTAATAGTATATAACGTTATACGTTATTACGTAATAGTATATAACGTTAGGCGTTATTACGTAATAGTTTATAACGTTATACGTTATAAGGTATTACTACATAACGTTATACGTTATAACGTAATAGCATATAACGTTATACGTCACTACGTAATAGTATATAACGTTATACGTTATTACGTAATAGTATATAACGTTAGGCGTCATTACGTAATAGTATATAACGTTATACGTTATTACGTAATAGTTTATAACGTTATACGTTAGTTCGTAATAGTTTATAACGTTATACGTTATAAGGTATTACTACATAACGTTATACGTCATTACGTATTAGTATATAACGTTATACGTCATTACGTAATAGTATATAACGTTATACGTTAGTACGTATCAGTATATAACGTTTTACGTCATTACGTAAGAGTATATAACGTTAGGCGTTATTACGTAATAGTTTATAACGTTATACGTTATAAGGTAATACTACATAACGTTATACGTCATAAGGTAATACTATATAACGATATACGTTAGTACGTAATAGTATATAACGTTATACGTTAGTTAGTAAAAGTATATAACGTTATACGTTATAAGGTAATACTACATAACGTTATACGTCATTACGTAATACTATATAACGATATACGTTAGTACGTATTAGTATCTAACGTTTTACGTCATTACGTAATAGTATATAATGTTATACGTTATTACGTAATAGTATATAACGTTTTACGTCATTACGTATTAGTATATAACGTTATACGTTATAAGGTATTACTACATAACGTTATACGTTATTACGTAATAGTTTATAACGTTATTCGTTATTAGGTAATAATTTATAACGTTATACGTTATTACGTATTAGCATATAACCTTATACCTCAAAACGTATTACTACATAACGTTATACGTCATTACGTATTAGTATATAACGTTATACGTCATTACGTAATAGTATATAACGTTATACGTTAGTACGTATCAGTATATAACGTTTTACGTCATTACGTAATAGTATATAACGTTAGGCGTTATTACGTAATAGTTTATAACGTTATACGTTATAAGGTATTACTACATAACGTTATACGTCATTACGTGTTAGTATATAACGTTATACGTCACTACGTAATAGTATATAACGTTATACGTTATTACGTAATAGCATATAACGTTATACGTTATTACGTAATAGTATATAACGTTATACGTTATTACGTAATAGTATATAACGTTAGGCGTCATTACGTAATAGTATATAACGTTATACGTTATAAGGTAATAGCATATAACGTTATACGACACTACGTAATAGTATATAACGTTATACGTTATTACGTAATAGTATATAACGTTATACGTTATAAGGTATTACTACATAACGTTATACGATAGTACGTATCAGTATATAACGTTTTACGTCATTACGTAATAGTATATAACGTTATACGTTATAACGTAATAGCATATAACGTTATACGTCACTACGTAATAGTATATAACGTTATACGTTATTACGTAATAGTATATAACGTTAGGCGTCATTACGTAATAGTATATAACGTTATACGTTATAAGGTAATAGCATATAACGTTATACGACACTACGTAATAGTATATAACGTTATACGTTATTACGTAATAGTATATAACGTTATACGTTATAAGGTATTACTACATAACGTTATACGATAGTACGTATCAGTATATAACGTTTTACGTCATTACGTAATAGTATATAACGTTATACGTCACTACGTAATAGTATATAACGTTAGGCGTCATTACGTAATAGTATATAACTTTATACGTTATTACGTAATAGCATATAACGTTAGGCGTTATTACGTAATAGTTTATAACGTTATACGTTATAAGGTATTACTACATAACGTTATACGTCATTACGTATTAGTATATAACGTTATACGTCATTACGTAATAGTATATAACTTTATACGTTATTACGTAATAGCATATAACGTTAGGCGTTATTACGTAATAGTTTATAACGTTATACGTAATAAGGTATTACTACATAACGTTATACGATAGTACGTATCAGTATATAACGTTTTACGTCATTACGTAATAGTATATAACGTTATACGTTATAACGTAATAGCATATAACGTTATACGTCACTACGTAATAGTATATAACGTTATACGTTATTACGTAATAGTATATAACGTTAGGCGTCATTACGTAATAGTATATAACGTTATACGTTATAACGTAATAGCATATAACGTTATACGTCACTACGTAATAGTATATAACGTTATACGTTATTACGTAATAGTATATAACGTTAGGCGTCATTACGTAATAGTATATAACGTTATACGTTATTACGTAATAGTTTATAACGTTATACGTTAGTTCGTAATTGTTTATAACGTTATACGTTATAAGGTATTACTACATAACGTTATACGTCATTACGTATTAGTATATAACGTTATACGTCATTACGTAATAGTATATAACGTTATACGTTAGTACGTATCAGTATATAACGTTTTACGTCATTACGTAATAGTATATAACGTTAGGCGTTATTACGTAATAGTTTATAACGTTATACGTTATAAGGTAATACTACATAACGTTATACGTCATAAGGTAATACTATATAACGATATACGTTAGTACGTAATAGTATATAACGTTATACGTTATTACGTAATAGCATATAACGTTATACTTCATTACGTAATAGTATATAACGTTATACGTTATTACGTAATAGTATATAACGATATACGTTAGTTAGTAATAGTATATAACGTTATACGTTATAAGGTAATACTACATAACGTTATACGTCATTACGTAATACTATATAACGATATACGTTAGTACGTATTAGTATCTAACGTTTTACGTCATTACGTAATAGCATATAATGTTATACGTTATTACGTAATAGTATATAACGTTTTACGTCATTACGTATTAGTATATAACGTTATACGTTATAAGGTATTACTACATAACGTTATACGTTATTACGTAATAGTTTATAACGTTATACGTTATTAGGTAATAATTTATAACGTTATACGTTATTACGTATTAGCATATAACCTTATACCTCATTACGTATTACTACATAACGTTATACGTCATTACGTATTAGTATATAACGTTATACGTCATTACGTAATAGTATATAACGTTATACGTTAGTACGTATCAGGATATAACGTTTTACGTTATTACGTAATAGCATATAACGTTATACGTTATTACGTAATAGTATATAACGTTATACGTTATTACGTAATAGTATATAACGTTAGGCGTTATTACGTAATAGTTTATAACGTTATACGTTAGTACGTATCAGTATATAACGTTTTACGTCATTACGTAATAGTATATAACGTTAGGCGTTATTACGTAATAGTTTATAACGTTATAAGTTATAAGGTATTACTACATAACGTTATACGTCATTACGTGTTAGTATATAACGTTATACGTCACTACGTAATAGTATATAACGTTATACGTTATTACGTAATAGCATATAACGTTATACGTTATTACGTAATACTATATAACGTTATACGTTATTACGTAATAGTATATAACGTTATACGTTATTACGTAATAGTATATAACGTTATACGTTATTACGTAATAGTATATAACTTTATACGTTATTACGTAATAGCATATAACGTTAGGCGTTATTACGTAATAGTTTATAACGTTATACGTAATAAGGTATTACTACATAACGTTATACGTTAGTACGTATCAGTATATAACGTTTTACGTCATTACGTAATAGTATATAACGTTATACGTTATAACGTAATAGCATATAACGTTATACGTCTCTACGTAATAGTATATAACGTTATACGTTATTACGTAATAGTATATAACGTTAGGCGTCATTACGTAATAGTATATAACGTTATACGTTATAACGTAATAGCATATAACGTTATACGTCACTACGTAATAGTATATAACGTTATACGTTATTACGTAATAGTATATAACGTTAGGCGTCATTACGTAATAGTATATAACGTTATACGTTATTACGTAATAGTTTATAACGTTATACGTTAGTTCGTAATAGTTTATAACGTTATACGTTATAAGGTATTACTACATAACGTTATACGTCATTACGTATTAGTATATAACGTTATACGTCATTACGTAATAGTATATAACGTTATACGTTAGTACGTATCAGTATATAACGTTTTACGTCATTACGTAATAGTATATAACGTTAGGCGTTATTACGTAATAGTTTATAACGTTATACGTTATAAGGTAATACTACATAACGTTATACGTCATAAGGTAATACTATATAACGATATACGTTAGTACGTAATAGTTTATAACGTTATACGTTATAAGGTATTTCTACATAACGTTATACGTCATTACGTATTAGTATATAACGTTATACGTCATTACGTATTAGTATATAACGTTATACGTCATTACGTAATAATATATAACGTTATACGTTAGTACGTATCACTATATAACGTTTTACGTCATTACGTAATAGTATATAACGTTATACGTTATAACGTAATAGCATATAACGTTAGGCGTTATTACGTAATAGTTTATATCGTTATACGTAATAAGGTATTACTAGATAACGTTATACGTCATTACGTATTAGTATATAACGTTATACGTCATTACGTAATAATATATAACGTTATACGTTAGTACGTATCAGTATATAACGTTTTACGTCATTACGAAATAGTATATAACGTTATACGTTATAACGTAATAGCATATAACGTTATACGTCACTACGTAATAGTATATAACGTTATACGTTATAACGTAATAGCATATAACGTTATACGTCATTACGTAATATTATATAACGTTATACGTTATTACGTAATAGTATATAACGTTAGGCGTTATTACGTAATAGTTTATAACGTTATACGTTATAAGGTATTACTACATAACGTTATACGTTATAACGTATTAGTATATAACGTTATACGTCATTACGTAATAGTATATAACGTTATACGTTAGTACGTATCAGTATATAACGTTTTACGTCATTACGTAATAGTATATAACGTTAGGCGTTATTACGTAATAGTTTATAACGTTATACGTTATAAGGTAATACTACATAACGTTATACGTCATAAGGTAATACTATATAACGATATACGTTAGTACGTAATAGTTTATAACGTTATACGTTATAAGGTATTTCTACATAACGTTATACGTCATTACGTATTAGTATATAACGTTATACGTCATTACGTAATAGTATATAACGTAATACGTTATTACGTAATAGCATATAACGTTAGGCGTTATTACGTAATAGTTTATAACGTTATACGTAATAAGGTATTACTACATAACGTTATACGTCATTACGTATTAGTATATAACGTTATACGTCATTACGTATTAGTATATAACGTTATACGTCATTACGTAATAATATATAACGTTATACGTTAGTACGTATCACTATATAACGTTTTACGTCATTACGTAATAGTATATAACGTTATACGTTATTACGTAATAGTTTATATCGTTATACGTTAGTTAGTAATAGTCTATAACGTTATACGTTATAAGGTAACACTACATAACGTTATACGTCATTACGTAATACTATATAACGATATACGTTAGTACGTATTAGTATCTAACGTTTTACGTCATTACGTAATAGTATATAATGTTATACGTTATTACGTAATAGTATATAACGTTTTACGTCATTACGTATTAGTATATAACGTTATACGTTATAAGGTATTACTACATAACGTTATACGTTATTACGTAATAGTTTATAACGTTATACGTTATTAGGTAATAATTTATAACGTTATACGTTATTACGTATTAGCATATAACCTTATACCTCAAAACGTATTACTACATAACGTTATACGTCATTACGTATTAGTATATAACGTTATACGTCATTACGTAATAGTATATAACGTTATACGTTAGTACGTATCAGTATATAACGTTTTACGTCATTACGTAATAGTATATAACGTTAGGCGTTATTACGTAATAGTTTATAACGTTATACGTTATAAGGTATTACTACATAACGTTATACGTCATTACGTGTTAGTATATAACGTTATACGTCACTACGTAATAGTATATAACGTTATACGTTATTACGTAATAGCATATAACGTTATACGTTATTACGTAATAGTATATAACGTTATACGTTATTACGTAATAGTATATAACGTTAGGCGTCATTACGTAATAGTATATAACGTTATACGTTATAACGTAATAGCATATAACGTTATACGACACTACGTAATAGTATATAACGTTATACGTTATTACGTAATAGTATATAACGTTATACGTTATTACGTAATAGTATATAACTTTATACGTTATTACGTAATAGCATATAACGTTAGGCGTTATTACGTAATAGTTTATAACGTTATACGTTATAAGGTATTACTACATAACGTTATACGTCATTACGTATTAGTATATAACGTTATACGTCATTACGTAATAGTATATAACTTTATACGTTATTACGTAATAGCATATAACGTTAGGCGTTATTACGTAATAGTTTATAACGTTATACGTAATAAGGTATTACTACATAACGTTATACGATAGTACGTATCAGTATATAACGTTTTACGTCATTACGTAATAGTATATAACGTTATACGTTATAACGTATTAGTATATAACGTTATACGTCATTACGTAATAGTATATAACGTTATATGTTAGTACGTATCAGTATATAACGTTTTACGTCATTACGTAATAGTATATAACGTTAGGCGTTATTACGTAATAGTTTATAACGTTATACGTTATAAGGTAATACTACATAACGTTATACGTCATAAGGTAATACTATATAACGATATACGTTAGTACGTAATAGTATATAACGTTATACGTTATTACGTAATAGCATATAACGTTATACTTCATTACGTAATAGTATATAACGTTATACGTTATTACGTAATAGTATATAACGATATACGTTAGTTAGTAATAGTATATAACGTTATACGTTATAAGGTAATACTACATAACGTTATACGTCATTACGTAATACTATATAACGATATACGTTAGTACGTATTAGTATCTAACGTTTTACGTCATTACGTAATAGCATATAATGTTATACGTTATTACGTAATAGTATATAACGTTTTACGTCATTACGTATTAGTATATAACGTTATACGTTATAAGGTATTACTACATAACGTTATACGTTATTACGTAATAGTTTATAACGTTATACGTTATTAGGTAATAATTTATAACGTTATACGTTATTACGTATTAGCATATAACCTTATACCTCATTACGTATTACTACATAACGTTATACGTCATTACGTATTAGTATATAACGTTATACGTCATTACGTAATAGTATATAACGTTATACGTTAGTACGTATCAGGATATAACGTTTTACGTCATTACGTAATAGTATATAACGTTATACGTTATAACGTAATAGCATATAACGTTATACGTCACTACGTAATAGTATATAACGTTATACGTTATTACGTAATAGCATATAACGTTATACGTTATTACGTAATAGTATATAACGTTATACGTTATTACGTAATAGTATATAACGTTAGGCGTTATTACGTAATAGTTTATAACGTTATACGTTAGTACGTATCAGTATATAACGTTTTACGTCATTACGTAATAGTATATAACGTTAGGCGTTATTACGTAATAGTTTATAACGTTATAAGTTATAAGGTATTACTACATAACGTTATACGTCATTACGTGTTAGTATATAACGTTATACGTCACTACGTAATAGTATATAACGTTATACGTTATTACGTAATAGCATATAACGTTATACGTTATTACGTAATACTATATAACGTTATACGTTATTACGTAATAGTATATAACGTTAGGCGTCATTACGTAATAGTATATAACGTTATACGTTATAACGTAATAGCATATAACGTTATACGACACTACGTAATAGTATATAACGTTATACGTTATTACGTAATAGTATATAACGTTATACGTTATTACGTAATAGTATATAACTTTATACGTTATTACGTAATAGCATATAACGTTAGGCGTTATTACGTAATAGTTTATAACGTTATACGTTATAAGGTATTACTACATAACGTTATACGTTATTACGTATTAGTATATAACGTTATACGTCATTACGTAATAGTATATAACTTTATACGTTATTACGTAATAGCATATAACGTTAGGCGTTATTACGTAATAGTTTATAACGTTATACGTAATAAGGTATTACTACATAACGTTATACGTTAGTACGTATCAGTATATAACGTTTTACGTCATTACGTAATAGTATATAACGTTATACGTTATAACGTAATAGCATATAACGTTATACGTCACTACGTAATAGTATATAACGTTATACGTTATTACGTAATAGTATATAACGTTAGGCGTCATTACGTAATAGTATATAACGTTATACGTTATAACGTAATAGCATATAACGTTATACGTCACTACGTAATAGTATATAACGTTATACGTTATTACGTAATAGTATATAACGTTAGGCGTCATTACGTAATAGTATATAACGTTATACGTTATTACGTAATAGTTTATAACGTTATACGTTAGTTCGTAATAGTTTATAACGTTATACGTTATAAGGTATTACTACATAACGTTATACGTCATTACGTATTAGTATATAACGTTATACGTCATTACGTAATAGTATATAACGTTATACGTTAGTACGTATCAGTATATAACGTTTTACGTCATTACGTAATAGTATATAACGTTAGGCGTTATTACGTAATAGTTTATAACGTTATACGTTATAAGGTAATACTACATAACGTTATACGTCATAAGGTAATACTATATAACGATATACGTTAGTACGTAATAGTTTATAACGTTATACGTTATAAGGTATTTCTACATAACGTTATACGTCATTACGTATTAGTATATAACGTTATACGTCATTACGTAATAGTATATAACGTAATACGTTATAACGTAATAGCATATAACGTTAGGCGTTATTACGTAATAGTTTATAACGTTATACGTAATAAGGTATTACTACATAACGTTATACGTCATTACGTATTAGTATATAACGTTATACGTCATTACGTATTAGTATATAACGTTATACGTCATTACGTAATAATATATAACGTTATACGTTAGTACGTATCACTATATAACGTTTTACGTCATTACGTAATAGTATATAACGTTATACGTTATAACGTAATAGCATATAACGTTAGGCGTTATTACGTAATAGTTTATATCGTTATACGTAATAAGGTATTACTACATAACGTTATACGTCATTACGTATTAGTATATAACGTTATACGTCATTACGTAATAATATATAACGTTATACGTTAGTACGTATCAGTATATAACGTTTTACGTCATTACGAAATAGTATATAACGTTATACGTTATAACGTAATAGCATATAACGTTATACGTCACTACGTAATAGTATATAACGTTATACGTTATTACGTAATAGTATATAACGTTATACGTTATTACGTAATAGTATATAACGTTATACGTTATTACGTAATAGTTTATATCGTTATACGTTAGTTAGTAATAGTCTATAACGTTATACGTTATAAGGTAACACTACATAACGTTATACGTCATTACGTAATACTATATAACGTTATACGTTATTACGTAATAGTTTATAACGATATACGTTATTCCGTAATAGCATATAACGTTATATGTCATTACGTAATAGTATATAACGTTATACGTTATTACGTAATAGCATATAACGTTATACGTTATAAGGTAATACTACATAAAGTTATACGTGATTACGTAATAGTATATAACGTTATACGTTATTACGTAATTGTATATAATGCTATACGTCATTACGTATTAGTATATAACGTTATACGTTATTACGTAATAGTTTATAGCGTTATACGTTATTACGTAATACTATATAACGATATACGTTAGTACGTATTAGTATATAACGTTTTACGTCATTACGTAATAGTATATATCGTTATACGATATTACGTAATAGCATATAACGTTATACGTTATAAGGTAATAGTACATAACGTTATACGTCATTACGTAATAGTATATAACGTTATACGTCATTACGTAATAGTATATAACGTTATACGTTATTACGTAATAGCATATAACGTTATACGTCATAAAGTAACACTATATAACGATATACGTTAGTACGTAATAGTATATAACGTTATATGTTATTACGTATTAGTATATAACGTTATACGTTAGTACGTATTAGTATATAAAGTTTCACATCATTACGTAATAGCATATAACGTTATACGTTATTACGTATTAGTATATAACGTTATACGTCAGTACGTAATAGTTTATAATGTTATACGTTAGTTCGTGTTAGTGTATAACGTTATACGTTATAAGGTAATACTAAATAACGTTATACGTCATTACGTAATACTATATAACGTTATACGTTATTACGTAATAGTATATAACGTTGTACGTTATTACGTAATAGCATATAACGTTATACGTTATTACGTAATAGCATATAACGTTATACGTCATAAAGTAATACTATATAACGATATACGTTAGTACGTAATAGTTTATAACGTTATACGTTAGTTCGTGTTAGTGTATAACGTTATACGTTATAAGGTAATACTACATATCGTTATACGTCATTACGTAATACTATATAACGTTATACGTTATTACGTAATAGTATACAACGTTGTACGTTATTACGTAATAGCATATAACGTTATACGTTATTACGTAATAGTTTATAACGTTATTCGTTAGTACGTACTAGTATATAACGTTATACGTTATAAGGTAATAGTATATAAAGTTATACGTTATTACGTAATAGCATATAACGTTATACGTCATTACGTAATAGTATATAACGTTATACGTTATTACGTAATAGCATATAACGTTATACGTCATTACGTAATACTACATAACGTTATACGTCATTACGTACTAGTATATAACATTATACGTCATTACGTAATAGTATATAAAGTTATACGTTAGTACGTATTACTATATAACGTTTTACGTCATTACGTAGTAGTATATAGCGTTATACGTCAGTACGTAATAGTTTATAACGTTATACGTTAGTTCGTGTTAGTGTATAACGTTATACGTTATAAGGTAATACCACATAACGTTATACGTCATTACGTAATACTATATAACGTTATACGTTATTACGTAATAGTATATAACGTTGTACGTTATTACGTAATAGCATATAACGTTATACGTTATTACGTAATAGCATATAACGTTATACGTCATAAAGTAATACTATATAACGATATACGTTAGTACGTAATAGCATATAACGTTATACGTTATTACGTATTAGTATATAACGTTATACGTCAGTACGTAATAGTTTATAACGTTATACGTTAGTTCGTGTTAGTGTATAACGTTATACGTTATAAGGTAATACTACATAACGTTATACGTCATTACGTAATACTATATAACGTTATACGTTATTACGTAATAGTCTATAACGTTGTACGTTATTACGTAATAGCATATAACGTTATACGTTATTACGTAATATTTTATAACGTTATACGTTAGTACGTATTAGTATATAACGTTATACGTTATAAGGTAATAGTATATAAAGTTATACGTTATTACGTAATAGCATATAACGTTATACGTCATTACGTAATAGTATATAACGTTATACGTCATTACGTAATAGTATATAACGTTATATGTTATTACGTATTAGTATATAACGTTATACGTTATTACGTATTAGTATATAACGTTATACGTTATTACGTAATAGTATATAACGTTATACGTCATTACGTAATACTATATAACGATATACGTTAGAACGTATTAGTATATAACGATTTACGTCCTTACGTAATAGTATATAAAGTTATACGTCATTACGTAATACTATATAACGTTATACGTCATTACGTAATACTATATGTATAACGTTATACGTTATTACGTTATAGTATATAACGTTGTACGTTATTACGTAATAGCATATAACGTTATACGTTATTACGTAATAGTTTATAACGTTATACGTTAGTACGTATTAGTATATAAAGTTATACGTTAGTACGTATTACTATATAACGTTTTACGTCATTACGTAGTAGTATATAGCGTTATACGTCAGTACGTAATAGTTTATAACGTTATACGTTAGTTCGTGTTAGTGTATAACGTTATACGTTATAAGGTAATACCACATAACGTTATACGTCATTACGTAATACTATATAACGTTATACGTTATTACGTAATAGTATATAACGTTGTACGTTATTACGTAATAGCATATAACGTTATACGTTATTACGTAATAGCATATAACGTTATACGTCATAAAGTAATACTATATAACGATATACGTTAGTACGTAATAGCATATAACGTTATACGTTATTACGTATTAGTATATAACGTTATACGTCAGTACGTAATATTTTATAACGTTATACGTTAGTTCGTGTTAGTGTATAACGTTATACGTTATAAGGTAATACTACATAACGTTATACGTCATTACGTAATACTATATAACGTTATACGTTATTACGTAATAGTCTATAACGTTGTACGTTATTACGTAATAGCATATAACGTTATACGTTATTACGTAATATTTTATAACGTTATACGTTAGTACGTATTAGTATATAACGTTATACGTTATAAGGTAATAGTATATAAAGTTATACGTTATTACGTAATAGCATATAACGTTATACGTCATTACGTAATAGTATATAACGTTATACGTCATTACGTAATAGTATATAACGTTATATGTTATTACGTATTAGTATATAACGTTATACGTTATTACGTATTAGTATATAACGTTATACGTTATTACGTAATAGTATATAACGTTATACGTCATTACGTAATACTATATAACGATATACGTTAGAACGTATTAGTATATAACGATTTACGTCCTTACGTAATAGTATATAAAGTTATACGTCATTACGTAATACTATATAACGTTATACGTCATTACGTAATACTATATGTATAACGTTATACGTTATTACGTTATAGTATATAACGTTGTACGTTATTACGTAATAGCATATAACGTTATACGTTATTACGTAATAGTTTATAACGTTATACGTTAGTACGTATTAGTATATAACGTTTTACGTCATTACGTAATAGTATATAGCGTTATACGTTAATACGTAATAGCATATAACGTTATACGTCATTACGTAATAGTATATAACGTTATACGTCATTTCATAATAGTATATAGCGTTGTACGTTATTACGTAATAGCATATAACGTTACACGCCATTACGTAATAGTTTATAACGTTATTCGTCATTACGTAAAGGTATATAACGTTATACGTTTTACCGTAATAGTCTATAACGTCATACGTTATTACGTAATGATATATAACATTATACGTTATTACGTAATAGTTTATAACGTTATACGTTAGTACGTAGTAGTATATAACGTTATACGAAATAAGGTAATAGTATATAACGTTATACGTTATTACGTAATAGTATATAACGTTGTACGTTATTACGTAATAGTATATAACGTTATACGTTATTACGTAATAGCATATAACGTTATACGTCATTACGTAATACTACATAACGTTATACGTCATTACGTACTAGTATATGACGTTATACGTCATTACGTAATAGTATATAACGTTATACGTTATTACGTAATAGCATATAATGTTATACGTCATTACGTAATACTACATAACGTTATACGTCATTACGTACTAGTATATGACGTTATACGTCATTACGTAATAGTATATAACGTTATACGTAAGTGCGTATTACTATATAACGTTTTACGTCATTACGTAAAAGTATATAGCGTTATACGTTATTACGTAATAGCATATAACGTTATTCGTCATTACGTAATAGTATATAACGTTATACGTTTTAACGTAATAGTCTATAACGTTATACGTTATTACGTAATGATATATAACGATATACGTCATTACGTAATACTATATAACGATATTCGTTAGTACGTATTAGTATATAACGTTTAACGTCATTAAGCAATAGTATATAACGTTATACGTTAGTACGTATTACTATATAACGTTTTACGTCATTACGTAAAAGTACATAACGTTGTACGTCATTACGTAATATCATATAACGTTATACGTTATTACGTAATAGTTTATAACGTTATACGTTAGTACGTATTAGTATATAACGTTATACGTTATAAGGTAATAGTATATAACGTTATACGTTATTACGTAATAGCATATAACGTTATACGTCATTACGTAATAGTATATAACGTTGTACGTTATTACGTAATAGTATATAACGTTATACGTTATTACGTAATAGCATATAACGTTATACGTCATTACGTAATACTACATAACGTTATACGTCATTACGTACTAGTATATGACGTTATACGTCATTACGTAATAGTATGTAACGTTATAAGTTATTACGTAATAGCATATAACGTTATACGTCATTACGTAATACTACATAACGTTATACGTCATTACGTACTAGTATATGACGTTATACGTCATTACGTAATAGTATATAACGTTATACGTTAGTACGTATTACTATATAACGTTTTACGTGATTACGTAAAAGTATATAGCGTTATACGCTATTACGTAATAGCATATAACGTTATGCGTCATTACGTAGTAGTATATAACGTTATACATTAGTACGTATTACTATATAACGTTTTACGTCATTACGTAAAAGTATATAGCGTTATACGTTATTACGTAATAGCATATAACGTTATACGTCAGTACGTAATAGTTTATAACGTTATACGTTAGTTCGTGTTAGTGTATAACGTTATACGTTATAAGGTAATACTACATAACGTTGTACGTCATTACGTAATATCATATAACGTTATACGTTATTACGTAATAGTTTATAACGTTATACGTTAGTACGTATTAGTATATAACGTTATACGTTATAAGGTAATAGTATATAACGTTATACGTTATTACGTAATAGCATATAACGTTATACGTTATTACGTAATAGTTTATAGCGTTATACGTTATTACGTAATACTATATAACGATATACGTTAGTACGTATTAGTATATAACGTTTTACGTCATTACGTAATAGTATATATCGTTATACGATATTACGTAATAGCATATAACGTTATACGTTATAAGGTAATAGTACATAACGTTATACGTCATTACGTAATAGTATATAACGTTATACGTCATTACGTAATAGTATATAACGTTATACGTTATTACGTAATAGTTTATATCGTTATACGTTAGTTAGTAATAGTCTATAACGTTATACGTTATAAGGTAACACTACATAACGTTATACGTCATTACGTAATACTATATAACGATATACGTTAGTACGTATTAGTATCTAACGTTTTACGTCATTACGTAATAGTATATAATGTTATACGTTATTACGTAATAGTATATAACGTTTTACGTCATTACGTATTAGTATATAACGTTAGGCGTCATTACGTAATAGTATATAACGTTATACGTTATAACGTAATAGCATATAACGTTATACGTCATTACGTAATAGTATATAACGTTATACGTTATTACGTATGAGTATATAACGTTAGGCGTTATTACGTAATAGTTTATAACGTTATACGTTATAAGGTATTACTACATAACGTTATACGTTATAACGTAATAGCATATAACGTTATACGTCACTACGTAATAGTATATAACGTTATACGTTATTACGTAATAGTATATAACGTTATACATTAGTACGTATTACTATATAACGTTTTACGTCATTACGTAAAAGTATATAGCGTTATACGTTATTACGTAATAGCATATAACGTTATACGTCAGTACGTAATAGTTTATAACGTTATACGTTAGTTCGTGTTAGTGTATAACGTTATACGTTATAAGGTAATACTACATAACGTTGTACGTCATTACGTAATATCATATAACGTTATACGTTATTACGTAATAGTTTATAACGTTATACGTTAGTACGTATTAGTATATAACGTTATACGTTATAAGGTAATAGTATATAACGTTATACGTTATTACGTAATAGCATATAACGTTATACGTTATTACGTAATAGTTTATAGCGTTATACGTTATTACGTAATACTATATAACGATATACGTTAGTACGTATTAGTATATAACGTTTTACGTCATTACGTAATAGTATATATCGTTATACGATATTACGTAATAGCATATAACGTTATACGTTATAAGGTAATAGTACATAACGTTATACGTCATTACGTAATAGTATATAACGTTATACGTCATTACGTAATAGTATATAACGTTATACGTTATTACGTAATATTTTATATCGTTATACGTTAGTTAGTAATAGTCTATAACGTTATACGTTATAAGGTAACACTACATAACGTTATACGTCATTACGTAATACTATATAACGATATACGTTAGTACGTATTAGTATCTAACGTTTTACGTCATTACGTAATAGTATATAATGTTATACGTTATTACGTAATAGTATATAACGTTTTACGTCATTACGTATTAGTATATAACGTTAGGCGTCATTACGTAATAGTATATAACGTTATACGTTATAACGTAATAGCATATAACGTTATACGTCATTACGTAATAGTATATAACGTTATACGTTATTACGTATGAGTATATAACGTTAGGCGTTATTACGTAATAGTTTATAACGTTATACGTTATAAGGTATTACTACATAACGTTATACGTTATAACGTAATAGCATATAACGTTATACGTCACTACGTAATAGTATATAACGTTATACGTTATTACGTAATAGTATATAACGTTAGGCGTCATTACGTAATAGTATATAACGTTATACGTTATTACGTAATAGTTTATAACGTTATACGTTAGTTCGTAATAGTTTATAACGTTATACGTTATAAGGTATTACTACATAACGTTATACGTCATTACGTATTAGTATATAACGTTATACGTCATTACGTAATAGTATATAACGTTATACGTTAGTACGTATCAGTATATAACGTTTTACGTCATTACGTAATAGTATATAACGTTAGGCGTTATTACGTAATAGTTTATAACGTTATACGTTATAAGGTAATACTACATAACGTTATACGTCATAAGGTAATACTATATAACGATATACGTTAGTACGTAATAGTATATAACGTTATACGTTAGTTAGTAATAGTATATAACGTTATACGTTATAAGGTAATACTACATAACGTTATACGTCATTACGTAATACTATATAACGATATACGTTAGTACGTATTAGTATCTAACGTTTTACGTCATTACGTAATAGTATATAATGTTATACGTTATTACGTAATAGTATATAACGTTTTACGTCATTACGTATTAGTATATAACGTTATACGTTATAAGGTATTACTACATAACGTTATACGTTATTACGTAATAGTTTATAACGTTATACGTTATTAGGTAATAATTTATAACGTTATACGTTATTACGTATTAGCATATAACCTTATACCTCAAAACGTATTACTACATAACGTTATACGTCATTACGTATTAGTATATAACGTTATACGTCATTACGTAATAGTATATAACGTTATACGTTAGTACGTATCAGTATATAACGTTTTACGTCATTACGTAATAGTATATAACGTTAGGCGTTATTACGTAATAGTTTATAACGTTATACGTTATAAGGTATTACTACATAACGTTATACGTCATTACGTGTTAGTATATAACGTTATACGTCACTACGTAATAGTATATAACGTTATACGTTATTACGTAATAGCATATAACGTTATACGTTATTACGTAATAGTATATAACGTTATACGTTATTACGTAATAGTATATAACGTTAGGCGTCATTACGTAATAGTATATAACGTTATACGTTATAACGTAATAGCATATAACGTTATACGTCACTACGTAATAGTATATAACGTTATACGTTATTACGTAATAGTATATAACGTTAGGCATCATTACGTAATAGTATATAACGTTATACGTTATTACGTAATAGTTTATAACGTTATACGTTAGTTCGTAATTGTTTATAACGTTATACGTTATAAGGTATTACTACATAACGTTATACGTCATTACGTATTAGTATATAACGTTATACGTCATTACGTAATAGTATATAACGTTATACGTTAGTACGTATCAGTATATAACGTTTTACGTCATTACGTAATAGTATATAACGTTAGGCGTTATAACGTAATAGCATATAACGTTATACGTCACTACGTAATAGTATATAACGTTATACGTTATTACGTAATAGCATATAACGTTATACGTTATTACGTAATACTATATAACGTTATACGTTATTACGTAATAGTATATAACGTTAGGCGTCATTACGTAATAGTATATAACGTTATACGTTATAACGTAATAGCATATAACGTTATACGACACTACGTAATAGTATATAACGTTATACGTCATTACGTATTAGTATATAACGTTATACGTCATTACGTAATAGTATATAACGTTATACGTTAGTACGTATCAGGATATAACGTTTTACGTCATTACGTAATAGTATATAACGTTATACGTTATAACGTAATAGCGTATAACGTTATACGTCACTACGTAATAGTATATAACGTTATACGTTATTACGTAATAGCATATAACGTTATACGTTATTACGTAATAGTATATAACGTTATACGTTATTACGTAATAGTATATAACGTTAGGCGTTATTACGTAATAGTTTATAACGTTATACGTTAGTACGTATCAGTATATAACGTTTTACGTCATTACGTAATAGTATATAACGTTAGGCGTTATTACGTAATAGTTTATAACGTTATAAGTTATAAGGTATTACTACATAACGTTGTACGTCATTACGTGTTAGTATATAACGTTATACGTCACTACGTAATAGTATATAACGTTATACGTTATTACGTAATAGCATATAACGTTATACGTTATTACGTAATACTATATAACGTTATACGTTATTACGTAATAGTATATAACGTTAGGCGTCATTACGTAATAGTATATAACGTTATACGTTATAACGTAATAGCATATAACGTTATACGACACTACGTAATAGTATATAACGTTATACGTTATTACGTAATAGTATATAACGTTATACGTTATTACGTAATAGTATATAACTTTATACGTTATTACGTAATAGCATATAACGTTAGGCGTTATTACGTAATAGTTTATAACGTTATACGTTATAAGGTATTACTACATAACGTTATACGTTATTACGTATTAGTATATAACGTTATACGTCATTACGTAATAGTATATAACTTTATACGTTATTACGTAATAGCATATAACGTTAGGCGTTATTACGTAATAGTTTATAACGTTATACGTAATAAGGTATTACTACATAACGTTATACGTTAGTACGTATCAGTATATAACGTTTTACGTCATTACGTAATAGTATATAACGTTATACGTTATAACGTAATAGCATATAACGTTATACGTCACTACGTAATAGTATATAACGTTATACGTTATTACGTAATAGTATATAACGTTAGGCGTCATTACGTAATAGTATATAACGTTATACGTTATAACGTAATAGCATATAACGTTATACGTCACTACGTAATAGTATATAACGTTATACGTTATTACGTAATAGTATATAACGTTAGGCGTCATTACGTAATAGTATATAACGTTATACGTTATTACGTAATAGTTTATAACGTTATACGTTAGTTCGTAATAGTTTATAACGTTATACGTTATAAGGTATTACTACATAACGTTATACGTCATTACGTAATAGTATATAACGTTATACGTCATTACGTAATAGTATATAACGTTATACGTTAGTACGTATCAGTATATAACGTTTTACGTCATTACGTAATAGTATATAACGTTAGGCGTTATTACGTAATAGTTTATAACGTTATACGTTATAAGGTAATACTACATAACGTTATACGTCATAAGGTAATACTATATAACGATATACGTTAGTACGTAATAGTTTATAACGTTATACGTTATAAGGTATTTCTACATAACGTTATACGTCATTACGTATTAGTATATAACGTTATACGTCATTACGTAATAGTATATAACGTAATACGTTATTACGTAATAGCATATAACGTTAGGCGTTATTACGTAATAGTTTATAACGTTATACGTAATAAGGTATTACTACATAACGTTATACGTCATTACGTATTAGTATATAACGTTATACGTCATTACGTATTAGTATATAACGTTATACGTCATTACGTATTAGTATATAACGTTATACGTCATTACGTAATAATATATAACGTTATACGTTAGTACGTATCACTATATAACGTTTTACGTCATTACGTAATAGTATATAACGTTATACGTTATAACGTAATAGCATATAACGTTAGGCGTTATTACGTAATAGTTTATATCGTTATACGTAATAAGGTATTACTACATAACGTTATACGTCATTACGTATTAGTATATAACGTTATACGTCATTACGTAATAATATATAACGTTATACGTTAGTACGTATCAGTATATAACGTTTTACGTCATTACGAAATAGTATATAACGTTATACGTTATAACGTAATAGCATATAACGTTATACGTCACTACGTAATAGTATATAACGTTATACGTTATTACGTAATAGTATATAACGTTATACGTTATTACGTATTAGTATATAACGTTATACGTTATAAGGTAATACTACATATCGTTATACGTCATTACGTAATACTATATAACGTTATACGTTATTACGTAATAGTATACAACGTTGTACGTTATTACGTAATAGCATATAACGTTATACGTTATTACGTAATAGTTTATAACGTTATACGTTAGTACGTATTAGTATATAACGTTATACGTTATAAGGTAATAGTATATAAAGTTATACGTTATTACGTAATAGCATATAACGTTATACGTCATTACGTAATAGTATATAACGTTATACGTTATTACGTAATAGCATATAACGTTATGCGTCATTACGTAATACTACATAACGTTATACGTCATTACGTACTAGTATATAACATTATACGTCATTACGTAATAGTATATAAAGTTATACGTTAGTACGTAATAGCATATAACGTTATACGTTATTACGTAATAGCATATAACGTTATACGTCATTACGTAATACTATATAACGTTATACGTTATTACGTAATAGCATATAACGTTATACGTCATTACGTAATACTATATAACGTTATACGTTATTACGTAATAGTCTATAACGTTGTACGTTATTACGTAATAGCATATAACGTTATACGTTATTACGTAATATTTTATAACGTTATACGTTAGTACGTATTAGTATATAACGTTATACGTTATAAGGTAATAGTATATAAAGTTATACGTTATTACGTAATAGCATATAACGTTATACGTCATTACGTAATAGTATATAACGTTATACGTCATTACGTAATAGTATATAACGTTATATGTTATTACGTATTAGTATATAACGTTATACGTTATTACGTATTAGTATATAACGTTATACGTTATTACGTAATAGTATATAACGTTATACGTCATTACGTAATACTATATAACGATATACGTTAGAACGTATTAGTATATAACGATTTACGTCCTTACGTAATAGTATATAAAGTTATACGTCATTACGTAATACTATATAACGTTATACGTCATTACGTAATACTATATAACGTTATACGTTATTACGTTATAGTATATAACGTTGTACGTTATTACGTAATAGCATATAACGTTATACGTTATTACGTAATAGTTTATAACGTTATACGTTAGTACGTATTAGTATATAACGTTTTACGTCATTACGTAATAGTATATAGCGTTATACGTTAATACGTAATAGCATATAACGTTATACGTCATTACGTAATAGTATATAACGTTATAAGTCATTTCATAATAGTATATAGCGTTGTACGTTATTACGTAATAGCATATAACGTTATACGCCATTACGTAATAGTTTATAACGTTATTCGTCATTACGTAAAGGTATATAACGTTATACGTTTTACCGTAATAGTCTATAACGTCATACGTTATTACGTAATGATATATAACATTATACGTTATTACGTAATAGTTTATAACGTTATACGTTAGTACGTAGTAGTATATAACGTTATACGAAATAAGGTAATAGTATATAACGTTATACGTTATTACGTAATAGTATATAACGTTATACGTCATTACGTAATAGTATATAACGTTGTACGTTATTACGTAATAGTATATAACGTTATACGTTATTACGTAATAGCATATAACGTTATACGTCATTACGTAATACTACATAACGTTATACGTCATTACGTACTAGTATATGACGTTATACGTCATTACGTAATAGTATATAACGTTATACGTTATTACGTAATAGCATATAATGTTATACGTCATTGCGTAATACTACATAACGTTATACGTCATTACGTACTAGTATATGACGTTATACGTCATTACGTAATAGTATATAACGTTATACGTAAGTGCGTATTACTATATAACGTTTTACGTCATTACGTAAAAGTATATAGCGTTATACGTTATTACGTAATAGCATATAACGTTATTCGTCATTACGTAATAGTATATAACGTTATACGTTTTAACGTAATAGTCTATAACGTTATACGTTATTACGTAATGATATATAACGTTATACGTCATTACGTAATACTATATAACGATATTCGTTAGTACGTATTAGTATATAACGTTTAACGTCATTAAGCAATAGTATATAACGTTATACGTTAGTACGTATTACTATATAACGTTTTACGTCATTACGTAAAAGTACATAACGTTGTACGTCATTACGTAATATCATATAACGTTATACGTTATTACGTAATAGTTTATAACGTTATACGTTAGTACGTATTAGTATATAACGTTATACGTTATAAGGTAATAGTATATAACGTTATACGTTATTACGTAATAGCATATAACGTTATACGTCATTACGTAATAGTATATAACGTTGTACGTTATTACGTAATAGCATATAACGTTATACGTCATTACGTAATACTACATAACGTTATACGTCATTACGTACTAGTATATGACGTTATACGTCATTACGTAATAGTATATAACGTTATACGTTAGTACGTATTACTATATAACGTTTTACGTGATTACGTAAAAGTATATAGCGTTATACGTTATTACGTAATAGCATATAACGTTATACGTCATTACGTAATAGTATATAACGTTATACATTAGTACGTATTACTATATAACGTTTTACGTCATTACGTAAAAGTACAGGGTGCGCCGTTAGAATTCGGACAGAATTCAATTTGTAGTTCCCACCATATTAGAATTCAGATGTTTGTGCTGATTGACTCTGAAGTTAGTTAAATATGTCAA
Organism: Bombus pascuorum; assembly: GCF_905332965.1. NCBI lineage: Eukaryota > Metazoa > Arthropoda > Insecta > Hymenoptera > Apidae > Bombus > Bombus pascuorum. Next base: position 2,512,533 of record NC_083495.1, on the reverse strand, counting down.
TAAGTCTTCTATAACCTCAAAATGACAGAACTCGTTAAGCAAAACCCGGAATACGATAGAAGAGCGGCGATTGTAGAAAGTCTTCGCGCCGGGTGGATGCCAAAGTGAATCGGAGGAACGACCGTTGGCTGGCCCACAATCTCGAAGATGTTCCTGTTGTGGGCAAAACCAAATTTCCAGCAAGTGTTCACGTTTTGAGCGTTGTCTCAAGTGAGGGCGACGTCATGCCTCCGCACTTCTTCCAAAAAGGCGAAAGAATCACAAAGGAGGTTTATTTGGAGGTCCTGAAGACAGTAATAAAGCCGTGGATGGAAATTACGGCTTCTGGAAGGCCGTATTTATTTCAACAAGATGGCGCACCTGCTCACACAAGTCATCTTGTTCAAAATTGGCTCTCTGACAATGTGGACATGTTTTGGTCGAAAGATTTCTGGCCTCCTAACAGTCCCGACCTAAACCCATTGGACTATTACGTGTGGGGCGTTATCGAGAGACAAACTAATAAATGCAGGCACCCCAACGTCAACTCCCTACGAGCTGCTATCGAGTCAGAATTCGCGACAATTAAACGCGACCAGTTGAAGTCAGCGTGCTCGCGCTTTAGAGCAAGAATAGAGCAGGTCATAGAGGCAGAGGGTGGTTACATAGAATAAAAGTTCTCAGCAAGGACCCTTTAAATGAGATATAACAACATTTTCATGTGTTTTTGTGTATTGACTTAAATAAACAACTTTCTGCACAAAACTTCTTTTGTCCGGATTCTAACGGCGCACCCTGTATATAGCGTTATACGTTATTACGTAATAGCATATAACGTTATACGTCATTACGTAATAGTATATAACGTTATACGTTAGTACGTATTACTATATAACGTTTTACGTCATTACGTAAAAGTACATAGCGTTATACGTTATTACGTAATAGCATATAACGTTATTCGTCATTACGTAATAGTATATAACGTTATACGTTTTAACGTAATAGTCTATAACGTTATACGTTATTACGTAATGATATATAACGTTATACGTCATTACGTAATACTATATAACGATATACGTTAGTACGTATTAGTATATAACGTTTAACGTCATTAAGCAATAGTATATAACGTTATACGTTAGTACGTAATAGTTTATGACGATATACGTTCGTACGTAATAGTATATAACGTTATACGTTATTACGTAATAGTATATAACGTTGTACGTTATTACGTAATAGCATATAAAGTTATACGTCATTACGTAATACTATATAACGTTATACGTTATTACGTAATAGTTTATAACGTTATACGTTATTACGTAATAGTTTATAACGATATACGTTATTCCGTAATAGCATATAACGTTATACGTCATTACGTAATAGTATATAACGTTATACGTTATTACGTAATAGCATATAACGTTATACGTTATAAGGTAATACTACATAAAGTTATACGTGATTACGTAATAGTATATAACGTTATACGTTATTACGTAATTGTATATAATGCTATACGTCATTACGTATTAGTATATAACGTTATACGTTATTACGTAATAGTTTATAGCGTTATACGTTATTACGTAATTGTATATAATGCTATACGTCATTACGTATTATTATATAACGTTATACGTTATTACGTAATAGTTTATAGCGTTATACGTTATTACGTAATACTATATAACGATATACGTTAGTACGTATTAGTATATAACGTTTTACGTCATTACGTAATAGTATATATCGTTATACGTTATTACGTAATAGCATATAGCGTTATACGTTATTACGTAATAGCATATAACGTTATACGTCATTACGTAATAACGTATAACGTTATATACTATTACGTAATAGTTTATAACGTTATACGTTATTACGTAATAGTTTATAACGTTATACGTTATTACGTAATAGCATATAACGTTATACGTTAGTACATATTACTATATAACGTTTTACGTCATTACGTAAAAGTATATAGCGTTATACGTTATTACGTAATAGCATATAACGTTATACGTCATTACGTAATAGTATATAACGTTATACATTAGTACGTATTACTATATAACGTTTTACGTCATTACGTAAAAGTATATAGCGTTATACGTTATTACGTAATAGCATATAACGTTATACGTCATTACGTAATAGTATATAACGTTATACGTTAGTACGTATTACTATATAACGTTTTACGTCATTACGTAAAAGTACATAGCGTTATACGTTATTACGTAATAGCATATAACGTTATTCGTCATTACGTAATAGTATATAACGTTATACGTTTTAACGTAATAGTCTATAACGTTATACGTTATTACGTAATGATATATAACGTTATACGTCATTACGTAATACTATATAACGATATACGTTAGTACGTATTAGTATATAACGTTTAACGTCATTAAGCAATAGTATATAACGTTATACGTTAGTACGTAATAGTTTATGACGATATACGTTCGTACGTAATAGTATATAACGTTATACGTTATTACGTAATAGTATATAACGTTGTACGTTATTACGTAATAGCATATAAAGTTATACGTCATTACGTAATACTATATAACGTTATACGTTATTACGTAATAGTTTATAACGTTATACGTTATTACGTAATAGTTTATAACGATATACGTTATTCCGTAATAGCATATAACGTTATACGTCATTACGTAATAGTATATAACGTTATACGTTATTACGTAATAGCATATAACGTTATACGTTATAAGGTAATACTACATAAAGTTATACGTGATTACGTAATAGTATATAACGTTATACGTTATTACGTAATTGTATATAATGCTATACGTCATTACGTATTAGTATATAACGTTATACGTTATTACGTAATAGTTTATAGCGTTATACGTTATTACGTAATTGTATATAATGCTATACGTCATTACGTATTATTATATAACGTTATACGTTATTACGTAATAGTTTATAGCGTTATACGTTATTACGTAATACTATATAACGATATACGTTAGTACGTATTAGTATATAACGTTTTACGTCATTACGTAATAGTATATATCGTTATACGTTATTACGTAATAGCATATAACGTTATACGTTATTACGTAATAGCATATAACGTTATTCGTCATTACGTAATAACGTATAACGTTATATACTATTACGTAATAGTTTATAACGTTATACGTTATTACGTAATAGTATATAACGTTATACGTTATTACGTAATAGCATATAACGTTATACGTTAGTACATATTACTATATAACGTTTTACGTCATTACGTAAAAGTATATAGCGTTATACGTTATTACGTAATAGCATATAACGTTATACGTCATTACGTAATAGTATATAACGTTATACATTAGTACGTATTACTATATAACGTTTTACGTCATTACGTAAAAGTATATAGCGTTATACGTTATTACGTAATAGCATATAACGTTATACGTCATTACGTAATAGTATATAACGTTATACGTTAGTACGTATTACTATATAACGTTTTACGTCATTACGTAAAAGTACATAGCGTTATACGTTATTACGTAATAGCATATAACGTTATTCGTCATTACGTAATAGTATATAACGTTATACGTTTTAACGTAATAGTCTATAACGTTATACGTTATTACGTAATGATATATAACGTTATACGTCATTACGTAATACTATATAACGATATACGTTAGTACCTATTAGTATATAACGTTTAACGTCATTAAGCAATAGTATATAACGTTATACGTTAGTACGTAATAGTTTATGACTATATACGTTATTACGTAATAGTTTATAACGATATACGTTATTCCGTAATAGCATATAACGTTATACGTCAATACGTAGTAGTATATAACGTTATACGTTATTACGTAATAGCATATAACGTTATACGTTATAAGGTAATACTACATAAAGTTATACGTGATTACGTAATAGTATATAACGTTATACGTTATTACGTAATTGTATATAATGCTATACGTCATTACGTATTAGTATATAACGTTATACGTTATTACGTAATAGTTTATAGCGTTATACGTTATTACGTAATACTATATAACGATATACGTTAGTACGTATTAGTATATAACGTTTTACGTCATTACGTAATAGTATATATCGTTATACGTTATTACGTAATAGCATATAACGTTATACGTTATAAGGTAATAGTACATAACGTTATACGTCATTACGTAATAGTATATAACGTTATACGTCATTACGTAATAGTATATAACGTTATACGTTATTACGTAATAGCATTTAACGTTATACGTCATAAAGTAACACTATATAACGATATACGTTAGTACGTAATAGTATATAACGTTATATGTTATTACGTAATACTATATAACGATATACGTTATTCCGTAATAGCATATAACGTTATACGTCATTACGTATTAGTATATAACGTTATACGTTATTACGTAATAGTTTATAACGTTATAAGTCATTACGTAATACTATATAACGATATACGTTAGAACGTATTAGTATATAACGTTTTACGTCCTTACGTAATATTATATAAAGTTATACGTCATTACGTAATACTATATAACGTTATACGTCATTACGTAATACTATATAACGTTATACGTTATTACATTATAGTATATAACGTTGTACGTTATTACGTAATAGCATATAACGTTATACGTTATTACGTATTAGTTTATAACGTTATACGTTAGTACGTATTAGTATATAACGTTTTACGTCATTACGTAATAGTATATAGCGTTATACGTTAATACGTCATAGCATATAACGTTATACGTCATTACGTAATAGTATATAACGTTATACGTCATTTCATAATAGTATATAGCGTTGTACGTTATTACGTAATAGCATATAACGTTATACGCCATTACGTAATAGTTTATAACGTTATTCGTCATTACGTAATAGTATATAACGTTATACGTTTTAACGTAATAGTCTATAACGTCATACGTTATTACGTAATGATATATAACATTATACGTTATTACGTAATAGTTTATAACGTTATACGTTAGTACGTAGTAGTATATAACGTTATACGAAATAAGGTAATAGTATATAACGTTATACGTTATTACGTAATAGTTTATAACGATATACGTTTGTACGTAATAGTATATAACGTTATACGTTATTACGTAATAGTATATAACGTTGTACGTTATTACGTAATAGCATATAAAGTTATACGTCATTACGTAATACTATATAACGTTATACGTTATTACGTAATAGTTTATAACGTTATACGTTATTACGTAATAGTTTATAACGATATACGTTATTCCGTAATAGCATATAACGTTATACGTTAGTACATATTACTATATAACGTTTTACGTCATTACGTAAAAGTATATAGCGTTATACGTTATTACGTAATAGCATATAACGTTATACGTCATTACGTAATAGTATATAACGTTATACATTAGTACGTATTACTATATAACGTTTTACGTCATTACGTAAAAGTATATAGCGTTATACGTTATTACGTAATAGCATATAACGTTATACGTCATTACGTAATAGTATATAACGTTATACGTTAGTACGTATTACTATATAACGTTTTACGTCATTACGTAAAAGTACATAGCGTTATACGTTATTACGTAATAGCATATAACGTTATTCGTCATTACGTAATAGTATATAACGTTATACGTTTTAACGTAATAGTCTATAACGTTATACGTTATTACGTAATGATATATAACGTTATACGTCATTACGTAATACTATATAACGATATACGTTAGTACCTATTAGTATATAACGTTTAACGTCATTAAGCAATAGTATATAACGTTATACGTTAGTACGTAATAGTTTATGACTATATACGTTATTACGTAATAGTTTATAACGATATACGTTATTCCGTAATAGCATATAACGTTATACGTCATTACGTAGTAGTATATAACGTTATACGTTATTACGTAATAGCATATAACGTTATACGTTATAAGGTAATACTACATAAAGTTATACGTGATTACGTAATAGTATATAACGTTATACGTTATTACGTAATTGTATATAATGCTATACGTCATTACGTATTAGTATATAACGTTATACGTTATTACGTAATAGTTTATAGCGTTATACGTTATTACGTAATACTATATATCGATATACGTTAGTACGTATTAGTATATAACGTTTTACCTCATTACGTAATAGTATATATCGTTATACGTTATTACGTAATAGCATATAACGTTATACGTTATAAGGTAATAGTACATAACGTTATACGTCATTACGTAATAGTATATAACGTTATACGTCATTACGTAATAGTATATAACGTTATACGTTATTACGTAATAGCATATAACGTTATACGTCATAAAGTAACACTATATAACGATATACGTTAGTACGTAATAGTATATAACGTTATATGTTATTACGTAATACTATATAACGATATACGTTATTCCGTAATAGCATATAACGTTATACGTCATTACGTAATAGTATATAACGTTATACGTTATTCCGTAATAGCATATAACGTTATACGTCATTACGTAATAGTATATAACGTTATACGTTATTACGTAATAGCATATAACGTTATACGTTATAAGGTAATACTACATAAAGTTATACGTCATTACGTAATACTATATAACGTTATACGTTATTACGTAATAGTCTATAACGTTGTACGTTATTACGTAATAGCATATAACGTTATACGTTATTACGTAATATTTTATAACGTTATACGTTAGTCCGTATTACTATATAACGTTATACGTTATAAGGTAATAGTATATAAAGTTATACGTTATTACGTAATAGCATATAACGTTATACGTCATTACGTATTAGTATATAACGTTATACGTTATTACGTAATAGTATATAACGTTATAAGTCATTACGTAATACTATATAACGATATACGTTAGAACGTATTAGTATATAACGTTTTACGTCCTTACGTAATATTATATAAAGTTATACGTCATTACGTAATACTCAGTTCCCTTTCGACTGCCGAAGAGTGCAGACGTGCCTGGTGCCCGGAGAGGTCTCTCAGTCGAAATCGGACGTGGAAAAAAGTGCCCCCGAAAGTGCGAAAAGCGGGGAAAACAAAGCAATGCAACGAGTGCCACCGCTCAGGATATCAAACAACGGTGAAACATACGCCATATACAAAACCATGGAAATCCATGAATGCACAGAAACCGAAATGGATACGACTCAGATGAGTGACGAGAGAAACACCACCAACAACGATCTAACACAACAAGACGAAAGCTGGAAGCTCGTAACTCCCAGCAAAAGAAGAAAAATTACAACAAACGCAAATACTAGGAGGGCTGCAGAAACAGTAAGTAAGCAGTGGCTCCAAGAAATCCCACTACAAAACCCCTTCAGCATACTACCACAAGAGAAGGAACCAGAAACAACTGAAACAACTGAAAAACCAATAACACACAACCCCAAACCACCGCCAATATACATCGATGCGCAAATAATAGACCCCCTCCTCGAACTGCTAAACAATACGGCAGGCAAAGAAAACTACTCAATAAAACAATTAAAACTGGACCAGGTAAAAGTGCAAACCAACGCCCCAGAGACCTACAGAAAAGTGGTAAAAGTGCTAAAAGAAAAAAACGCCGGGTACCACACCTACCAGCTCAAAACTGACAAAAGCTATAAAGCAGTTATCAGAGGGCTACACCCAAGAACAAACACAAGCAACATATGCGACGAACTAGCCAAAATCGGACACCAGGTAAGAGCAATAAACAACATAACGAGATTTGACACCAAACAACCACTACCGCTGTTCCTAATAGAACTAGAACCGAACAAAAACAACAAGGAAATCTATGACATTAAACAAATCTTAAACACAATAATCACAGTCGAACCACCCAGACAAAAAAAAGACATACCTCAGTGCATGCGGTGCCAACAATATGGGCACACAAAAAATTACTGCAACAGAAACCCGGTGTGCGTCAAATGCGCAGGAAAGCACCTGACAACTTACTGCCCATATACGGGAAAAATAAAAGAGGTAAAGTGCTACAACTGCAACGGAAACCACCCAGCCAGCTACAAAGGCTGCCCAGCCAGAAAAATACTCCAACGTAAATTGTTTCCGCCGCTTAGAAGCAGGACATATAACTACCACCACACACAACAAGACAGGGCAGAAGCTGAGACACCAATTAAAGTACAGTACGTAATGAACAACAACCACAACAATATCAACACCACTGGCAGTCGAAGCTACGCGCAAGCAACCAAGGAAGTAACACCCGTAGCCAACCAAAACCACAACAACAACACCAACGACGCTACAGAAATAAAAGAACTATTAAAACAATCCATCAAAAGCACCGACATGTTAACAAGAACGATAAGCGAACTAAACGAAGCATTCAAGCAGCAATCATTACAAATCACAGCTATGATACAACTGATAACAACCATGCTAAGCAAAAAGTAAAAACGGACATACTAAAAATAGCTGCCTGGAACTCTAACGGTCTACAACAAAGGGCCATTGAAACCAAAGCATTCCTATACCACAACAACATAGACATACTACTAGTATCGGAGACGCATTTCACAACAAAAAGCTACACAAAAATACCGCACTATACCATATACGATACCAAGCACCCCTCAGGAAAAGCACACGGAGGAACCGCAGTGATAATAAGAAACGACATTAAACACCACCTACACAGCCAAGTTAGTAAAGAACACATACAAGCAACTACCGTTACCGTACAAACTAGCAGCAACCGTCTACAGCTGTCAGCAGTATATGCACCACCGCGACACAAAATTACAGCACAAATGTGGGAAGAATACTTCCAACAACTAGGCGACAAGTTTATCGCAGCAGGAGACTACAACTCAAAGCACACAACATGGGGATCAAGAATCACTACACCTCGAGGCAGAACCCTAGAAAAACACATCAGGAAAAACAATCTCAATATATTATCCACAGGAAGACCGACATACTGGCCGACAGACCTGAGCAAAATCCCTGACCTACTCGACTTTGCAGTCACAAAGGGATTAAACGGAAATAAAATAAATATAGCATCCAGCCTCGAGCTTAGCTCCGACCATACACCCATAATAATAACATACAGAAACAAGCCAATACTCTACAACAACTCAGAGACGCTATGCAACAAATCCACTAATTGGCAAACCTTCAAAGAAATAATTGAAAGCAAAATCAACTGCAACATCCCACTGAAAACGCCCCAACACATCGAACAAGCTGTAACAACACTTACAAAAACTATACAAGAGGCAGCACGGGCAACCACAAAACCAGCAACTACCACTAGACCAACAAAACAAATCCCATCAGACATCCTCGAAAAAATTAGAGATAAAAGAAAAGCGAAAGCAAAATGGCAAAAACATAGAACAAAAGAAAACAAAAAACACCTAAACAAACTTGCAAAGGAAATAAAAAACAAAATAAAAGAGCACAACAACAACGAATTCACAAAGTTCATAGAGTCACTATCTGCACACGAGAACTACAACTACTCACTATGGAAAGCCACAAAAAAAATAAAGAAGGCGATAAAACCAGCCCCAGCAATCAGAAAAGCAGACAACACATGGGCAAGAAGCAACGAAGAGCAAGCCGAAGAATTTTCCATCCACCTATGCAACACATTTACACCACACAACATCAATAACAGCAACCACAATAGCCATACGGACGACGACGCGATAGCCACTAGCACTGCAATCGACAAGCAATACACCATACCCAAAACAACAGCACAAGAAATAAGAAACATAATAGAAAAAACAAAAAACAACAAAGCACCAGGAATCGATCTAATCAATGGCAAAATATTGAAAAACCTCCCTCCAAAAGCGATACGGTTAATTACAATAATATTCAATGCAATACTAAGAATACAATATTATCCTGCATTATGGAAACAGGCACAAATCATAATGTTACCCAAACCAGGCAAAGACCCACATGAAGCAACATCCTACAGACCAATATCACTACTCCCCGTGCTCTCCAAAATACTAGAAAAAGTAATATACGCCCGACTAAAACCAATAATAGAGAAGGAAAAACTAATACCAGACCATCAATTTGGATTCAGAAATAAACACTCCACCATAGAACAAATGCACAGGCTTGTCAACGAAATAATACACACAATAGAAAACAAACAATATTGTACAGCCCTATTCATGGACATAGAGAAAGCTTTCGACAAAATAAACCACGAAAGCCTAATACAAACAATCAAGAAACAATTCCCGGAAAAAATATACCAAATAATAAAATCATACATAAGCAACAGAACCTTCACAGTAAAAATCAAGGACGCACACTCCGAAGCAAAAGACATCAAAGCAGGTGTTCCACAAGGAAGCGTCCTAGGACCCATACTATACACATTATACACGGCCAACATTCCAACAACTACCAATAGCAAAATACTGACATTCGCGGACGACACAGCCGTGCTAGTCAGGCACACTAACCCTGTAACAGCAGCCACAATACTACAAGAGCACATCACAAAAATAGAAAAGTGGCTACAGGACAAACAAATCAAAGCTAACCCTGACAAATGCAACCACATTACATTCACATTGAGAAAACAGATAACACCAAACATCTTCCTGAACGGCACGCAAATAACACAAACAAGGCAAGTCAAATACCTTGGACTTCACATAGATACACACTTCACATGGAAACAGCACATCAAATCAATAATAGACAAGATACAGATAGCAAGGAGACAAATGTACTGGCTAACAAGCCGAAAATCCAAACTAAGCACAGAAAACAAACTGAAAATATATAAAATAATCATAAAGCCAATCTGGACATACGGAATTCCACTATGGGGAACAGCAGCAATGAGCCATATAAACAAAATAGAAACAATCCAAGCCAAAATCCTTAGAACAATGGTAAACGCCCCGTGGTACGTTAGAAACGAGGACATAAGGAAAGACCTCGGAATATCAACGGTCAAGGAGGAGATTACCAGATTCGCAACAAGATACAGAACAAGAATAGAAACACACCCGAACCAGCTGGCAGTTGAAACGTGCAACACAACAAACATCGCAAGAAGACTAAAAAGGAAACACCCAATAGACCTCATAAAAGATATAACTTAGAAAAAACGAAGCTGGCACCCCGCTGGGGGTAGCCGCCCACATGCTATATTATTTTTTATTTATATTTTTTTTTCTTCACCAACAAGATATAACACTTTACCAAATGTCCGCAAGGACAAATTGTAAAATAACCAAAATAAAATAAAAAAGATCTTTGAGAATTTTAAAAAAAAAAAAAAAAAAAAAAAAAAAAAAAATTACGTAATACTATATAACGTTATACGTCATTACGTAATACTATATAACGTTATACGTTATTACATTATAGTATATAACGTTGTACGTTATTACGTAATAGCATATAACGTTATACGTTATTACGTATTAGTTTATAACGTTATACGTTAGTACGTATTAGTATATAACGTTTTACGTCATTACGTAATAGTATATAGCGTTATACGTTAATACGTCATAGCATATAACGTTATACGTCATTACGTAATAGTATATAACGTTATACGTCATTTCATAATAGTATATAGCGTTGTACGTTATTACGTAATAGCATATAACGTTATACGCCATTACGTAATAGTTTATAACGTTATTCGTCATTACGTAATAGTATATAACGTTATACGTTTTAACGTAATAGTCTATAACGTCATACGTTATTACGTAATGATATATAACATTATACGTTAATACGTAATAGTTTATAACGTTATACGTTAGTACGTAGTAGTATATAACGTTATACGAAATAAGGTAATAGTATATAACGTTATACGTTATTACGTAACAGTATATAACGTTGTACGTTATTACGTAATATCATATAACGTTATACGTTATTACGTAATAGTATATAACGTTATACGTTATTACGTAATAGCATATAACGTTATACGTCATTACGTAATACTACATAACGTTATACGTCATTACGTACTAGTATATGACGTTATACGTCATTACGTAATAGTATATAACGTTATACGTTAGTACGTATTACTATATAACGTTTTACGTCATTACGTAAAAGTATATAGCGTTATACGTTATTACGTAATAGCATATAACGTTATACGTCATTACGTAATAGTATATAACGTTATACATTAGTACGTATTACTATATAACGTTTTACGTCATTACGTAAAAGTATATAGCGTTATACGTTATTACGTAATAGCATATAACGTTATACGTCATTACGTAATAGTATATAACGTTATACGTTAGTACGTATTACTATATAACGTTTTACGTCATTACGTAAAAGTACATAGCGTTATACGTTATTACGTAATAGCATATAACGTTATTCGTCATTACGTAATAGTATATAACGTTACACGTTTTAACGTAATAGTCTATAACGTTATACGTTATTACGTAATGATATATAACGTTATACGTCATTACGTAATACTATATAACGATATACGTTAGTACGTATTAGTATATAACGTTTAACGTCATTAAGCAATAGTATATAACGTTATACGTTAGTACGTATTACTATATAACGTTTTACGTCATTACGTAAAAGTACATAACGTTGTACGTTATTACGTAATATCATATAACGTTATACGTCATTACGTAATAGTTTATAACGTTATAAGTTAGTACGTATTAGTATATAACGTTATACGTTATAAGGTAATAGTATATAACGTTATACGTTATTACGTAATAGCATATAACGTTGTACGTTATTACGTAATAGCATATAACGTTATACGACATTACGTAATAGTATATAACGTTATAGGTTAGTACGTATTACTATATAACGTTTTACGTCATTACGTAAAAGTACATAGCGTTATACGTTATTACGTAATAGCATATAACGTTATACGTCATTACGTAATACTATATAACGTTATACGTTAGTACGTATTACTATATAACGATATACGTTAGTACGTATTAGTATATAACGTTTTACGTCATTACGTAATAGTATATATCGTTATACGTTATTACGTAATAGCATATAGCGTTATACGTTATTACGTAATAGCATATAACGTTATTCGTCATTACGTAATAGTATATAACGTTATACGTTTTAACGTAAAGGTCTATAACATTATACGTTATTACGTAATGATATATAACGTTATACGTTATTACGTAATAGTTTATAACGTTATACGTTATTACGTAATAGTTTATAACGATATACGTTATTCCGTAATAGCATATAACGTTATTCGTCATTACGTAATAGTATATAACGTTATACGTTATAAGGTAATAGTATATAACGTTATACGTTATTACTTAATAGCATATAACGTTATACGTTATTACGTAATAGTTTATAGCGTTATTCGTTATTACGTAATACTATATAACGATATACGTTAGTACGTATTAGTATATAACGTTTTACGTCATTACGTAATAGTATATATCGTTATACGTTATTACGTAATAGCATATAGTGTTATACGTTATTACGTAATAGCATATAACGTTATTCGTCATTACGTAATAGTATATAACGTTATACGTTTTAACGTAATGGTCTATAACATTATACGTTATTACGTAATGATATATAACGTTATACGTTATTACGTAATAGTTTATAACGTTATACGTTATTACGTAATAGTTTATAACGATATACGTTATTCCGTAATAGCATATAACGTTATACGTCATTACGTAATACTATATAACGTTATACGTTATTACGTAATAGTATATAACGTTGGACGTTATTACGTAATAGCATATAACGTTATACGTTAGTACGTATTAGTATATAAAGTTTCATGTCATTACGTAATAGCATATAACGTTATACGTTATTACGTATTAGTATATAACGTTATACGTTATTACGTAATAGTTTATAGCGTTATACGTTATTACGTAATACTATATAACGATATACGTTAGTACGTATTAGTATATAACGTCTTACGTCATTACGTAGTAGTATATACCGTTATACGTTATTACGTAATAGCATATAACGTTATACGTTATAAGGTAATAGTACATAACGTTATACGTTATTAAGAAGTAGTATATAAAGTTATACGTTATTACGTAATAGTTTATAACGTTATTCGTTATTACGTAATACTATATAACGTTATACGTTATTACGTAATAGTTTATAACGTTATACGTTATTACGTAATACTATATAACGATATACGTTATACCGTAATAGCATATAACGTTATACGTCATTACGTAATAGTATATAACGTTATACGTTAGTACGTATTACTATATAACGTTTTACGTCATTACGTAGTAGTATATAGCGTTATACGTTATTACGTAATAGCATATAACGTTATACGTCATTACGTAATAGTATATAACGTTATACGTTAGTACGTATTAGTATATAACGTTTTACGTCATTACGTAACAGTATATAACGTTATACGTTCTTACATAATAGCATATAACGTTGTAAGTCATTACGTAATAGTATATAACGTTATACGTCATTACGTAATAGTATATAACGTTATACGTCATAAGGTAATACTACATAACGTTATACGTCATTACCTAATAGTATATACCGTTATACGTCATAAGGAAATACAACATAACGTCATACGTTATTACCTAATACTACATAACGTTATACGTTATAAGGTAATACTACATAACGTTATACGTCATTACGTAACACTACATAACGTTATACGTCATTACGTACTAGTATATGACGTTATACGTCATTACGTAATATTATATAACGTTATACGTTAGTACGTATTACTATATAACGTTTTACGTCATTACGTAATAGTATATAGCGTTATACGTTATTACGTAATAGCATATAACGTTATACGTCATTACGTAATAGTATATAACGTTATACGTCATTTCATAATAGCATATAACGTTATACGTTATAAGGTAATAGTACATAACGTTATACGTCATTACTTAATAGTATATAACGTTATACGTCATTACGTAATAGTATATAACGTTATACGTTATTACGTAATAGCATATAACGTTATACGTCATAAAGTAACACTATATAACGATATACGTTAGTACGTAATAGTATATAACGTTATATGTTATTACGTAATACTATATAACGATATACGTTATTCCGTAATAGCATATAACGTTATACGTCATTACGTATTAGTATATAACGTTATACGTTATTACGTAATAGTTTATAACGTTATAAGTCATTACGTAATACTATATAACGATATACGTTAGAACGTATTAGTATATAACGTTTTACGTCCTTACGTAATATTATATAAAGTTATACGTCCTTACGTAATACTATATAACGTTATACGTCATTACGTAATACTATATAACGTTATACGTTATTACATTATAGTATATAACGTTGTACGTTATTACGTAATAGCATATAACGTTATACGTTATTACGTATTAGTTTATAACGTTATACGTTAGTACGTATTAGTATATAAAGTTTCATGTCATTACGTAATAGCATATAACGTTATACGTTATTACGTATTAGTATATAACGTTATACGTTATTACGTAATAGTTTATAGCGTTATACGTTATTACGTAATACTATATAACGATATACGTTAGTACGTATTAGTATATAACGTTTTACGTCATTACGTAGTAGTATATACCGTTATACGTTATTACGTAATAGCATATAACGTTATACGTTATAAGGTAATAGTACATAACGTTATACGTTATTAAGAAGTAGTATATAAAGTTATACGTTATTACGTAATAGTTTATAACGTTATTCGTTATTACGTAATACTATATAACGTTATACGTTATTACGTAATAGTTTATAACGTTATACGTTATTACGTAATACTATATAACGATATACGTTATACCGTAATAGCATATAACGTTATACGTCATTACGTAATAGTATATAACGTTATACGTTAGTACGTATTACTATATAACGTTTTACGTCATTACGTAGTAGTATATAACGTTATATGTTATTACGTAATACTATATAACGATATACGTTATTCCGTAATAGCATATAACGTTATACGTCATTACGTATTAGTATATAACGTTATACGTTATTACGTAATAGTTTATAACGTTATAAGTCATTACGTAATACTATATAACGATATACGTTAGAACGTATTAGTATATAACGTTTTACGTCCTTACGTAATATTATATAAAGTTATACGTCCTTACGTAATACTATATAACGTTATACGTCATTACGTAATACTATATAACGTAATACGTTATTACATTATAGTATATAACGTTGTACGTTATTACGTAATAGCATATAACGTTATACGTTATTACGTATTAGTTTATAACGTTATACGTTAGTACGTATTAGTATATAAAGTTTCATGTCATTACGTAATAGCATATAACGTTATACGTTATTACGTATTAGTATATAACGTTATACGTTATTACGTAATAGTTTATAGCGTTATACGTTATTACGTAATACTATATAACGATATACGTTAGTACGTATTAGTATATAACGTTTTACGTCATTACGTAGTAGTATATACCGTTATACGTTATTACGTAATAGCATATAACGTTATACGTTATAAGGTAATAGTACATAACGTTATACGTTATTAAGAAGTAGTATATAAAGTTATACGTTATTACGTAATAGTTTATAACGTTATTCGTTATTACGTAATACTATATAACGTTATACGTTATTACGTAATAGTTTATAACGTTATACGTTATTACGTAATACTATATAACGATATACGTTATACCGTAATAGCATATAACGTTATACGTCATTACGTAATAGTATATAACGTTATACGTTAGTACGTATTACTATATAACGTTTTACGTCATTACGTAGTAGTATATAGCGTTATACGTTATTACGTAATAGCATATAACGTTATACGTCATTACGTAAAAGTATATAACGTTATACGTTAGTACGTATTAGTATATAACGTTTTACGTCATTACGTAACAATATATAACGTTATACGTTCTTACATAATAGCATATAACGTTGTAAGTCATTACGTAATAGTATATAACGTTATACGTCATTACGTAATAGTATATAACGTTATACGTCATAAGGTAATACTACATAACGTTATACGTCATTACCTAATAGTATATACCGTTATACGTCATAAGGAAATACAACATAACGTCATACGTTATTACCTAATACTACATAACGTTATACGTTATAAGGTAATACTACATAACGTTATACGTCATTACGTAACACTACATAACGTTATACGTCATTACGTACTAGTATATGACGTTATACGTCATTACGTAATATTATATAACGTTATACGTTAGTACGTATTACTATATAACGTTTTACGTCATTACGTAATAGTATATAGCGTTATACGTTATTACGTGATAGCATATAACGTTATACGTCATTACGTAATAGTATATAACGTTATACGTCATTTCATAATAGTATATAGCGTTATACGTTATTACGTAATAGCATATAACGTTATACGTCACTGCGTAATAGTATATAACGCTATACGTTATTACGTAATAGCATATAACGTTATACGTTAGTACGTATTACTATATAACGTATTACGTCATTACGTAAAAGTATATAGCGTTATACGTTATTACGTAATAGCATATAACGTTATACGTCATTACGTAATAGTATATAACGTTATACATTAGTACGTATTACTATATAACGTTTTACGTCATTACGTAAAAGTATATAGCGTTATACGTTATTACGTAATAGCATATAACGTTATACGTCATTACGTAATAGTATATAACGTTATACGTCATTTCATAATAGTATATAGCGTTATACGTTATTACGTAATAGCATATAACGTTATACGTCATTACGTAATACTACATAACGTTATACGTCATTACGTACTAGTATATGACGTTATACGTCATTACGTAATAGTATATAACGTTATACGTTAGTACGTATTACTATATAACGTTTTACGTGATTACGTAAAAGTATATAGCGTTATACGTTATTACGTAATAGCATATAACGTTATACGTCATTACGTAATAGTATATAACGTTATACATTAGTACGTATTACTATATAACGTTTTACGTCATTACGTAAAAGTATATAGCGTTATACGTTATTACGTAATAGCATATAACGTTATACGTCATTACGTAATAGTATATAACGTTATACGTTAGTACGTATTACTATATAACGTTTTACGTCATTACGTAAAAGTATATAGCGTTATACGTTATTACGTAATAGCATATAACGTTATTCGTCATTACGTAATAGTATATAACGTTATACGTTTTAACGTAATAGTCTATAACGTTATACGTTATTACGTAATGATATATAACGTTATACGTTATTACGTAATACTATATAACGATATACGTTATACCGTAATAGCATATAACGTTATACGTCATTACGTAATAGTATATAACGTTATACGTTAGTACGTATTACTATATAACGTTTTACGTCATTACGTAGTAGTATATAACGTTATATGTTATTACGTAATACTATATAACGATATACGTTATTCCGTAATAGCATATAACGTTATACGTCATTACGTATTAGTATATAACGTTATACGTTATTACGTAATAGTTTATAACGTTATAAGTCATTACGTAATACTATATAACGATATACGTTAGAACGTATTAGTATATAACGTTTTACGTCCTTACATAATATTATATAAAGTTATACGTCCTTACGTAATACTATATAACGTTATACGTCATTACGTAATACTATATAACGTTATACGTTATTACATTATAGTATATAACGTTGTACGTTATTACGTAATAGCATATAACGTTATACGTTATTACGTATTAGTTTATAACGTTATACGTTAGTACGTATTAGTATATAAAGTTTCATGTCATTACGTAATAGCATATAACGTTATACGTTATTACGTATTAGTATATAACGTTATACGTTATTACGTAATAGTTTATAGCGTTATACGTTATTACGTAATACTATATAACGATATACGTTAGTACGTATTAGTATATAACGTTTTACGTCATTACGTAGTAGTATATACCGTTATACGTTATTACGTAATAGCATATAACGTTATACGTTATAAGGTAATAGTACATAACGTTATACGTTATTAAGAAGTAGTATATAAAGTTATACGTTATTACGTAATAGTTTATAACGTTATTCGTTCTTACGTAATACTATATAACGTTATACGTTATTACGTAATAGTTTATAACGTTATACGTTATTACGTAATACTATATAACGATATACGTTATACCGTAATAGCATATAACGTTATACGTCATTACGTAATAGTATATAACGTTATACGTTAGTACGTATTACTATATAACGTTTTACGTCATTACGTAGTAGTATATAGCGTTATACGTTATTACGTAATAGCATATAACGTTGTAAGTCATTACGTAATAGTATATAACGTTATACGTCATTACGTAATAGTATATAACGTTATACGTCATAAGGTAATACTACATAACGTTATACGTCATTACCTAATAGTATATACCGTTATACGTCATAAGGAAATACAACATAACGTCATACGTTATTACCTAATACTACATAACGTTATACGTTATAAGGTAATACTACATAACGTTATACGTCATTACGTAACACTACATAACGTTATACGTCATTACGTACTAGTATATGACGTTATACGTCATTACGTAATATTATATAACGTTATACGTTAGTACGTATTACTATATAACGTTTTACGTCATTACGTAATAGTATATAGCGTTATACGTTATTACGTGATAGCATATAACGTTATACGTCATTACGTAATAGTATATAACGTTATACGTCATTTCATAATAGTATATAGCGTTATACGTTATTACGTAATAGCATATAACGTTATACGTCACTGCGTAATAGTATATAACGCTATACGTTATTACGTAATAGCGTATAACGTTATACGTTAGTACGTATTACTATATAACGTTTTACGTCATTACGTAAAAGTATATAGCGTTATACGTTATTACGTAATAGCATATAACGTTATACGTCATTACGTAATAGTATATAACGTTATACATTAGTACGTATTACTATATAACGTTTTACGTCATTACGTAAAAGTATATAGCGTTATACGTTATTACGTAATAGCATATAACGTTATACGTCATTACGTAATAGTATATAACGTTATACGTCATTTCATAATAGTATATAGCGTTATACGTTATTACGTAATAGCATATAACGTTATACGTCATTACGTAATACTACATAACGTTATACGTCATTACGTACTAGTATATGACGTTATACGTCATTACGTAATAGTATATAACGTTATACGTTAGTACGTATTACTATATAACGTTTTACGTGATTACGTAAAAGTATATAGCGTTATACGTTATTACGTAATAGCATATAACGTTATACGTCATTACGTAATAGTATATAACGTTATACATTAGTACGTATTACTATATAACGTTTTACGTCATTACGTAAAAGTATATAGCGTTATACGTTATTACGTAATAGCATATAACGTTATACGTCATTACGTAATAGTATATAACGTTATACGTTAGTACGTATTACTATATAACGTTTTACGTCATTACGTAAAAGTATATAGCGTTATACGTTATTACGTAATAGCATATAACGTTATTCGTCATTACGTAATAGTATATAACGTTATACGTTTTAACGTAATAGTCTATAACGTTATACGTTATTACGTAATGATATATAACGTTATACGTCATTACGTAATACTATATAACGATATACGTTAGTAAGTATTAGTATATAACGTTTAACGTCATTAAGCAATAGTATATAACGTTATACGTTAGTACGTAATAGTTTATGACGATATACGTTCGTACGTAATAGTATATAACGTTATACGTTATTACGTAATAGTATATAACGTTGTACGTTATTAAGTAATAGCATATAAAGTTATACGTCATTACGTAATACTATATAACGTTATACGTTATTACGTAATAGTTTATAACGTTATACGTTATTACGTAATAGTTTATAACGATATACGTTATTCCGTAATAGCATATAACGTTATACGTCATTACGTAATAGTATATAACGTTATACGTTATTACGTAATAGCATATAACGTTATACGTTATAAGGTAATACTACATAAAGTTATACGTGATTACGTAATAGTGTATAACGTTATACGTTATTACGTAATTGTATATAATGCTATACGTCATTACGTATTAGTATATAACGTTATACGTTATTACGTAATAGTTTATAGCGTTATACGTTATTACGTAATACTATATAACGATATACGTTAGTACGTATTAGTATATAACGTTTTACGTCATTAAGTAATAGTATATATCGTTATACGTTATTACGTAATAGCATATAACGTTATACGTTATAAGGTAATAGTACATAACGTTATACGTCATTACTTAATAGTATATAACGTTATAC
Source organism: Bombus pascuorum (assembly GCF_905332965.1). Classification (NCBI taxonomy): domain Eukaryota; kingdom Metazoa; phylum Arthropoda; class Insecta; order Hymenoptera; family Apidae; genus Bombus; species Bombus pascuorum. Next base: position 2,490,818 of record NC_083495.1, on the reverse strand, counting down.
GTCATTACGTAATAGTATATAACGTTATACGTTATTACGTAATAGCATATAACGTTATACGTCATAAAGTAACACTATATAACGATATACGTTAGTACGTAATAGTATATAACGTTATATGTTATTACGTAATACTATATAACGATATACGTTATTCCGTAATAGCATATAACGTTATACGTCATTACGTATTAGTATATAACGTTATACGTTATTACGTAATAGTTTATAACGTTATAAGTCATTACGTAATACTATATAACGATATACGTTAGAACGTATTAGTATATAACGTTTTACGTCCTTACATAATATTATATAAAGTTATACGTCCTTACGTAATACTATATAACGTTATACATCATTACGTAATACTATATAACGTTATACGTTATTACATTATAGTATATAACGTTGTACGTTATTACGTAATAGCATATAACGTTATACGTTATTACGTATTAGTTTATAACGTTATACGTTAGTACGTATTAGTATATAAAGTTTCATGTCATTACGTAATAGCATATAACGTTATACGTTATTACGTATTAGTATATAACGTTATACGTTATTACGTAATAGTTTATAGCGTTATACGTTATTACGTAATACTATATAACGATATACGTTAGTACGTATTAGTATATAACGTTTTACGTCATTACGTAGTAGTATATACCGTTATACGTTATTACGTAATAGCATATAACGTTATACGTTATAAGGTAATAGTACATAACGTTATACGTTATTAAGAAGTAGTATATAAAGTTATACGTTATTACGTAATAGTTTATAACGTTATTCGTTATTACGTAATACTATATAACGTTATACGTTATTACGTAATAGTTTATAACGTTATACGTTATTACGTAATACTATATAACGATATACGTTATACCGTAATAGCATATAACGTTATACGTCATTACGTAATAGTATATAACGTTATACGTTAGTACGTATTACTATATAACGTTTTACGTCATTACGTAGTAGTATATAGCGTTATACGTTATTACGTAATAGCATATAACGTTATACGTCATTACGTAATAGTATATAACGTTATACGTTAGTACGTATTAGTATATAACGTTTTACGTCATTACGTAACAGTATATAACGTTATACGTTCTTACATAATAGCATATAACGTTGTAAGTCATTACGTAATAGTATATAACGTTATACGTCATTACGTAATAGTATATAACGTTATACGTCATAAGGTAATACTACATAACGTTATACGTCATTACCTAATAGTATATACCGTTATACGTCATAAGGAAATACAACATAACGTCATACGTTATTACCTAATACTACATAACGTTATACGTTATAAGGTAATACTACATAACGTTATACGTCATTACGTAACACTACATAACGTTATACGTCATTACGTACTAGTATATGACGTTATACGTCATTACGTAATATTATATGACGTTATACGTTAGTACGTATTACTATATAACGTTTTACGTCATTACGTAATAGTATATAGCGTTATACGTTATTACGTAATAGCATATAACGTTATACGTCATTACGTAATAGTATATAACGTTATACGTCATTTCATAATAGTATATAGCGTTATACGTTATTACGTAATAGCATATAACGTTATACGTCACTGCGTAATAGTATATAACGCTATACGTTATTACGTAATAGCATATAACGTTATACGTTAGTACGTATTACTATATAACGTTTTACGTCATTACGTAAAAGTATATAGCGTTATACGTTATTACGTAATAGCATATAACGTTATACGTCATTACGTAATAGTATATAACGTTATACATTAGTACGTATTACTATATAACGTTTTACGTCATTACGTAAAAGTATATAGCGTTATACGTTATTACGTAATAGCATATAACGTTATTCGTCATTACGTAATAGTATATAACGTTATACGTTTTAACGTAATAGTCTATAACGTTATACGTTATTACGTAATGATATATAACGTTATACGTCATTACGTAATACTATATAACGATATACGTGAGTACGTATTAGTATATAACGTTTAACGTCATTAAGCAATAGTATATAACGTTATACGTTAGTACGTAATAGTTTATAACGTTATACGTTATTACGTAATAGTTTATAACGATATACGTTATTCCGTAATAGCATATAACGTTATACGTCATTACGTAATAGTATATAACGTTATACGTTATTACGTAATAGCATATAACGTTATACGTTATAAGGTAATACTACATAAAGTTATACGTGATTACGTAATAGTGTATAACGTTATACGTTATTACGTAATTGTATATAATGCTATACGTCATTACGTATTAGTATATAACGTTATACGTTATTACGTAATAGTTTATAGCGTTATACGTTATTACGTAATACTATATAACAATATACGTTAGTACGTATTAGTATATAACGTTTTACGTCATTACGTAATAGTATATATCGTTATACGTTATCACGTAATAGCATATAACGTTTTACGTTATAAGGTAATAGTACATAACGTTATACGTCATTACGTAATAGTATATAACGTTATACGTCATTACGAAATAGTATATAACGTTATACGTTATTACGTAATAGCATATAACGTTATACGTCATAAAGTAACACTATATAACGATATACGTTAGTACGTAATAGTATATAACGTTATATGTTATTACGTAATACTATATAACGATATACGTTATTCCGTAATAGCATATAACGTTATACGTCATTACGTATTAGTATATAACGTTATACGTTATTACGTAATAGTTTATAACGTTATAAGTCATTACGTAATACTATATAACGATATACGTTAGAACGTATTAGTATATAACGTTTTACGTCCTTACGTAATATTATATAAAGTTATACGTCCTTACGTAATACTATATAACGTTATACGTCATTACGTAATACTATATAACGTTATACGTTATTACATTATAGTATATAACGTTGTACGTTATTACGTAATAGCATATAACGTTATACGTTATTACGTATTAGTATATAACGTTATACGTTATTACGTAATAGTTTATAGCGTTATACGTTATTACGTAATACTATATAACGATATACGTTAGTATGTATTAGTATATAACGTTTTACGTCATTAAGTAATAGTATATATCGTTATACGTTATTACGTAATAGCATATAACGTTATACGTTATAAGGTAATAGTACATAACGTTATACGTCATTACTTAATAGTATATAACGTTATACGTCATTACGTAATAGTATATAACGTTATACGTTATTACGTAATAGCATATAACGTTATACGTCATAAAGTAACACTATATAACGATATACGTTAGTACGTAATAGTATATAACGTTATATGTTATTACGTAATACTATATAACGATATACGTTATTCCGTAATAGCATATAACGTTATACGTCATTACGTATTAGTATATAACGTTATACGTTATTACGTAATAGTTTATAACGTTATAAGTCATTACGTAATACTATATAACGATATACGTTAGAACGTATTAGTATATAACGTTTTACGTCCTTACGTAACATTATATAAAGTTATACGTCCTTACGTAATACTATATAACGTTATACGTCATTACGTAATACTATATAACGTTATACGTTATTATATTATAGTATATAACGTTGTACGTTATTACGTAATAGCATATAACGTTATACGTTATTACGTATTAGTTTATAACGTTATACGTTAGTACGTATTAGTATATAAAGTTTCATGTCATTACGTAATAGCATATAACGTTATACGTTATTACGTATTAGTATATAACGTTATACGTTATTACGTAATAGTTTATGGCGTTATACGTTATTACGTAATACTATATAACGATATACGTTAGTACGTATTAGTATATAACGTTTTACGTCATTACGTAGTAGTATATACCGTTATACGTTATTACGTAATAGCATATAACGTTATACGTTATAAGGTAATAGTACATAACGTTATACGTTATTAAGAAGTAGTATATAAAGTTATACGTTATTACGTAATAGTTTATAACGTTATTCGTTATTACGTAATACTATATAACGTTATACGTTATTACGTAATAGTTTATAACGTTATACGTTATTACGTAATACTATATAACGATATACGTTATACCGTAATAGCATATAACGTTATACGTCATTACGTAATAGTATATAACGTTATACGTTAGTACGTATTACTATATAACGTTTTACGTCATTACGTAGTAGTATATAGCGTTATACGTTATTACGTAATAGCATATAACGTTATACGTCATTACGTAATTGTATATAACGTTATACGTTAGTACGTATTAGTATATAACGTTTTACGTCATTACGTAACAGTATATAACGTTATACGTTCTTACATAATAGCATATAACGTTGTAAGTCATTACGTAATAGTATATAACGTTATACGTCATTACGTAATAGTATATAACGTTATACGTCATAAGATAATACTACATAACGTTATACGTCATTACCTAATAGTATATACCGTTATACGTCATAAGGAAATACAACATAACGTCATACGTTATTACCTAATACTACATAACGTTATACGTTATAAGGTAATACTACATAACGTTATACGTCATTACGTAACACTACATAACGTTATACGTCATTACGTACTAGTATATGACGTTATACGTCATTACGTAATATTATATAACGTTATACGTTAGTACGTATTACTATATAACGTTTTACGTCATTACGTAATAGTATATAGCGTTATACGTTATTACGTAATAGCATATAACGTTATACGTCATTACGTAATAGTATATAACGTTATACGTCATTTCATAATAGTATATAGCGTTATACGTTATTACGTAATAGCATATAACGTTATACGTCACTGCGTAATAGTATATAACGCTATACGTTATTACGTAATAGCATATAACGTTATACGTTAGTACGTATTACTATATAACGTTTTACGTCATTACGTAAAAGTATATAGCGTTATACGTTATTACGTAATAGCATATAACGTTATACGTCATTACGTAATAGTATATAACGTTATACATTAGTACGTATTACTATATAACGTTTTACGTCATTACGTAAAAGTATATAGCGTTATACGTTATTACGTAATAGCATATAACGTTATACGTCATTACGTAATAGTATATAACGTTATACGTCATTTCATAATAGTATATAGCGTTATACGTTATTACGTAATAGCATATAACGTTATACGTCATTACGTAATACTACATAACGTTATACGTCATTACGTACTAGTATATGACGTTATACGTCATTACGTAATAGTATATAACGTTATACGTTAGTACGTATTACTATATAACGTTTTACGTGATTACGTAAAAGTATATAGCGTTATACGTTATTACGTAATAGCATATAACGTTATACGTCATTACGTAATAGTATATAACGTTATACATTAGTACGTATTACTATATAACGTTTTACGTCATTACGTAAAAGTATATAGCGTTATACGTTATTACGTAATAGCATATAACGTTATACGTCATTACGTAATAGTATATAACGTTATACGTTAGTACGTATTACTATATAACGTTTTACGTCATTACGTAAAAGTATATAGCGTTATACGTTATTACGTAATAGCATATAACGTTATTCGTCATTACGTAATAGTATATAACGTTATACGTTTTAACGTAATAGTCTATAACGTTATACGTTATTACGTAATGATATATAACGTTATACGTCATTACGTAATACTATATAACGATATACGTGAGTACGTATTAGTATATAACGTTTAACGTCATTAAGCAATAGTATATAACGTTATACGTTAGTACGTAATAGTTTATAACGTTATACGTTATTACGTAATAGTTTATAACGATATACGTTATTCCGTAATAGCATATAACGTTATACGTCATTACGTAATAGTATATAACGTTATACGTTATTACGTAATAGCATATAACGTTATACGTTATAAGGTAATACTACATAAAGTTATACGTGATTACGTAATAGTGTATAACGTTATACGTTATTACGTAATTGTATATAATGCTATACGTCATTACGTATTAGTATATAACGTTATACGTTATTACGTAATAGTTTATAGCGTTATACGTTATTACGTAATACTATATAACAATATACGTTAGTACGTATTAGTATATAACGTTTTACGTCATTACGTAATAGTATATATCGTTATACGTTATCACGTAATAGCATATAACGTTTTACGTTATAAGGTAATAGTACATAACGTTATACGTCATTACGTAATAGTATATAACGTTATACGTCATTACGTAATAGTATATAACGTTATACGTTATTACGTAATAGCATATAACGTTATACGTCATAAAGTAACACTATATAACGATATACGTTAGTACGTAATAGTATATAACGTTATATGTTATTACGTAATACTATATAACGATATACGTTATTCCGTAATAGCATATAACGTTATACGTCATTACGTATTAGTATATAACGTTATACGTTATTACGTAATAGTTTATAACGTTATAAGTCATTACGTAATACTATATAACGATATACGTTAGAACGTATTAGTATATAACGTTTTACGTCCTTACGTAATATTATATAAAGTTATACGTCCTTACGTAATACTATATAACGTTATACGTCATTACGTAATACTATATAACGTTATACGTTATTACATTATAGTATATAACGTTGTACGTTATTACGTAATAGCATATAACGTTATACGTTATTACGTATTAGTTTATAACGTTATACGTTAGTACGTATTAGTATATAACGTTTTACGTCATTACGTAATAGTATATAGCGTTATACGTTAATACGTCATAGCATATAACGTTATACGTCATTACGTAATAGTATATAACGTTATACGTCATTTCATAATAGTATATAGCGTTGTACGTTATTACGTAATAGCATATAACGTTATACGCCATTACGTAATAGTTTATAACGATATACGTTTGTACGTAATAGTATATAACGTTATACGTTATTACGTAATAGTATATAACGTTGTACGTTATTACGTAATAGCATATAAAGTTATACGTCATTACGTAATACTATATAACGTTATACGTTATTACGTAATAGTTTATAACGTTATACGTTATTACGTAATAGTTTATAACGATATACGTTATTCCGTAATAGCATATAACGTTATACGTTAGTACATATTACTATATAACGTTTTACGTCATTACGTAAAAGTATATAGCGTTATACGTTATTACGTAATAGCATATAACGTTATACGTCATTACGTAATAGTATATAACGTTATACATTAGTACGTATTACTATATAACGTTTTACGTCATTACGTAAAAGTATATAGCGTTATACGTTATTACGTAATAGCATATAACGTTATACGTCATTACGTAATAGTATATAACGTTATACGTTAGTACGTATTACTATATAACGTTTTACGTCATTACGTAAAAGTACATAGCGTTATACGTTATTACGTAATAGCATATAACGTTATTCGTCATTACGTAATAGTATATAACGTTATACGTTTTAACGTAATAGTCTATAACGTTATACGTTATTACGTAATGATATATAACGTTATACGTCATTACGTAATACTATATAACGATATACGTTAGTACCTATTAGTATATAACGTTTAACGTCATTAAGCAATAGTATATAACGTTATACGTTAGTACGTAATAGTTTATGACTATATACGTTATTACGTAATAGTTTATAACGATATACGTTATTCCGTAATAGCATATAACGTTATACGTCATTACGTAGTAGTATATAACGTTATACGTTATTACGTAATAGCATATAACGTTATACGTTATAAGGTAATACTACATAAAGTTATACGTGATTACGTAATAGTATATAACGTTATACGTTATTACGTAATTGTATATAATGCTATACGTCATTACGTATTAGTATATAATGTTATACGTTATTACGTAATAGTTTATAGCGTTATACGTTATTACGTAATACTATATATCGAAATACGTTAGTACGTATTAGTATATAACGTTTTACGTCATTACGTAATAGTATATATCGTTATACGTTATTACGTAATAGCATATAACGTTATACGTTATAAGGTAATAGTACATAACGTTATACGTCATTACGTAATAGTATATAACGTTATACGTCATTACGTAATAGTATATAACGTTATACGTTATTACGTAATAGCATATAACGTTATACGTCATAAAGTAACACTATATAACGATATACGTTAGTAGGTAATAGTATATAACGTTATATGTTATTACGTAATACTATATAACGATATACGTTATTCCGTAATAGCATATAACGTTATACGTCATTACGTAATAGTATATAACGTTATACGTTATTCCGTAATAGCATATAACGTTATACGTCATTACGTAATAGTATATAACGTTATACGTTATTACGTAATAGCATATAACGTTATACGTTATAAGGTAATACTACATAAAGTTATACGTCATTACGTAATACTATATAACGTTATACGTTATTACGTAATAGTCTATAACGTTGTACGTTATTACGTAATAGCATATAACGTTATACGTTATTACGTAATACTATATAACGTTATACGTTATTACGTAATAGTTTATAACGTTATACGTTATTACGTAATACTATATAACGATATACGTTATACCGTAATAGCATATAACGTTATACGTCATTACGTAATAGTATATAACGTTATACGTTAGTACGTATTACTATATAACGTTTTACGTCATTACGTAGTAGTATATAGCGTTATACGTTATTACGTAATAGCATATAACGTTATACGTCATTACGTAATAGTATATAACGTTATACGTTAGTACGTATTAGTATATAACGTTTTACGTCATTACGTAACAGTATATAACGTTATACGTTCTTACATAATCGCATATAACGTTGTAAGTCATTACGTAATAGTATATAACGTTATACGTCATTACGTAATAGTATATAACGTTATACGTCATAAGGTAATACTACATAACGTTATACGTCATTACCTAATAGTATATACCGTAATACGTCATAAGGAAATACAACATAACGTCATACGTTATTACCTAATACTACATAACGTTATACGTTATAAGGTAATACTACATAACGTTATACGTCATTACGTAACACTACATAACGTTTTACGTCATTACGTAATAGTATATAGCGTTATACGTTATTACGTAATAGCATATAACGTTATACGTCATTACGTAATAGTATATAACGTTATACGTCATTTCATAATAGTATATAGCGTTATACGTTATTACGTAATAGCATATAACGTTATACGTCACTGCGTAATAGTATATAACGCTATACGTTATTACGTAATAGCATATAACGTTATACGTTAGTACGTATTACTATATAACGTTTTACGTCATTACGTAAAAGTATATAGCGTTATACGTTATTACGTAATAGCATATAACGTTATACGTCATTACGTAATAGTATATAACGTTATACATTAGTACGTATTACTATATAACGTTTTACGTCATTACGTAAAAGTATATAGCGTTATACGTTATTACGTAATAGCATATAACGTTATACGTCATTACGTAATAGTATATAACGTTATACGTCATTTCATAATAGTATATAGCGTTATACGTTATTACGTAATAGCATATAACGTTATACGTCATTACGTAATACTACATAACGTTATACGTCATTACGTACTAGTATATGACGTTATACGTCATTACGTAATAGTATATAACGTTATACGTTAGTACGTATTACTATATAACGTTTTACGTGATTACGTAAAAGTATATAGCGTTATACGTTATTACGTAATAGCATATAACGTTATACGTCATTACGTAATAGTATATAACGTTATACATTAGTACGTATTACTATATAACGTTTTACGTCATTACGTAAAAGTATATAGCGTTATACGTTATTACGTAATAGCATATAACGTTATACGTCATTACGTAATAGTATATAACGTTATACGTTAGTACGTATTACTATATAACGTTTTACGTCATTACGTAAAAGTATATAGCGTTATACGTTATTACGTAATAGCATATAACGTTATTCGTCATTACGTAATAGTATATAACGTTATACGTTTTAACGTAATAGTCTATAACGTTATACGTTATTACGTAATGATATATAACGTTATACGTCATTACGTAATACTATATAACGATATACGTGAGTACGTATTAGTATATAACGTTTAACGTCATTAAGCAATAGTATATAACGTTATACGTTAGTACGTAATAGTTTATAACGTTATACGTTATTACGTAATAGTTTATAACGATATACGTTATTCCGTAATAGCATATAACGTTATACGTCATTACGTAATAGTATATAACGTTATACGTTATTACGTAATAGCATATAACGTTATACGTTATAAGGTAATACTACATAAAGTTATACGTGATTACGTAATAGTGTATAACGTTATACGTTATTACGTAATTGTATATAATGCTATACGTCATTACGTATTAGTATATAACGTTATACGTTATTACGTAATAGTTTATAGCGTTATACGTTATTACGTAATACTATATAACAATATACGTTAGTACGTATTAGTATATAACGTTTTACGTCATTACGTAATAGTATATATCGTTATACGTTATTACGTAATAGCATATAACGTTTTACGTTATAAGGTAATAGTACATAACGTTATACGTCATTACGTAATAGTATATAACGTTATACGTCATTACGTAATAGTATATAACGTTATACGTTATTACGTAATAGCATATAACGTTATACGTCATAAAGTAACACTATATAACGATATACGTTATTACGTAATAGCATATAACGTTTTACGTTATAAGGTAATAGTACATAACGTTATACGTCATTACGTAATAGTATATAACGTTATACGTCATTTCATAATAGTATATAGCGTTGTACGTTATTACGTAATAGCATATAACGTTATACGCCATTACGTAATAGTTTATAACGTTATTCGTCATTACGTAATAGTATATAACGTTATACGTTTTAACGTAATAGTCTATAACGTCATACGTTATTACGTAATGATATATAACATTATACGTTATTACGTAATAGTTTATAACGTTATACGTTAGTACGTAGTAGTATATAACGTTATACGAAATAAGGTAATAGTATATAACGTTATACGTTATTACGTAATAGTTTATAACGATATACGTTTGTACGTAATAGTATATAACGTTATACGTTATTACGTAATAGTATATAACGTTGTACGTTATTACGTAATAGCATATAAAGTTATACGTCATTACGTAATACTATATAACGTTATACGTTATTACGTAATAGTTTATAACGTTATACGTTATTACGTAATAGTTTATAACGATATACGTTATTCCGTAATAGCATATAACGTTATACGTTAGTACATATTACTATATAACGTTTTACGTCATTACGTAAAAGTATATAGCGTTATACGTTATTACGTAATAGCATATAACGTTATACGTCATTACGTAATAGTATATAACGTTATACGTCATTACGTAATAGTATATAACGTTATACGTTATTACGTAATAGCATATAACGTTATACGTCATAAAGTAACACTATATAACGATATACGTTAGTAGGTAATAGTATATAACGTTATATGTTATTACGTAATACTATATAACGATATACGTTATTCCGTAATAGCATATAACGTTATACGTCATTACGTAATAGTATATAACGTTATAAGTCATTACATAATACTATATAACGATATACGTTAGAACGTATTAGTATATAACGTTTTACGTCCTTACGTAATATTATATAAAGTTATACGTCATTACGTAATACTATATAACGTTATACGTCATTACGTAATACTATATAACGTTATACGTTATTACATTATAGTATATAGCGTTGTACGTTATTACGTAATAGCATATAACGTTATACGTTATTACGTATTAGTTTATAACGTTATACGTTAGTACGTATTAGTATATAACGTTTTACGTCATTACGTAATAGTATATAGCGTTATACGTTAATACGTCATAGCATATAACGTTATACGTCATTACGTAATAGTATATAACGTTATACGTCATTTCATAATAGTATATAGCGTTGTACGTTATTACGTAATAGCATATAACGTTATACGCCATTACGTAATAGTTTATAACGTTATTCGTCATTACGTAATAGTATATAACGTTATACGTTTTAACGTAATAGTCTATAACGTCATACGTTATTACGTAGTGATATATAACATTATACGTTATTACGTAATAGTTTATAACGTTATACGTTAGTACGTAGTAGTATATAACGTTATACGAAATAAGGTAATAGTATATAACGTTATACGTTATTACGTAATAGTATATAACGTTGTACGTTATTACGTAATATCATATAACGTTATACGTTATTACGTAATAGTTTATAACGTTATACGTTAGTACGTATTAGTATATAACGTTATACGTTATAAGGTAATAGTATATAACGTTATACGTTATTACGTAATAGCATATAACGTTATACGTCATTACGTAATAGTATATAACGTTGCACGTTATTACGTAATAGTATATAACGTTATACGTTATTACGTAATAGCATATAACGTTATACGTCATTACGTAATACTACATAACGTTATACGTCATTACGTACTAGTATATGACGTTATACGTCATTACGTAATAGTATATAACGTTATACGTTAGTACGTATTACTATATAACGTTTTACGTCATTACGTAGAAGTATATAGCGTTATACGTTATTACGTAATAGCATATAACGTTATACGTCATTACGTAATAGTATATAACGTTATACATTAGTACGTATTACTATATAACGTTTTACGTCATTACGTAAAAGTATATAGCGTTATACGTTATTACGTAATAGCATATAACGTTATACGTCATTACGTAATAGTATATAACGTTATACGTTAGTACGTATTACTATATAACGTTTTACGTCATTACGTAAAAGTACATAGCGTTATACGTTATTACGTAATAGCATATAACGTTATTCGTCATTACGTAATAGTATATAACGTTACACGTTTTAACGTAATAGTCTATATCGTTATACGTTATTACGTAATGATATATAACGTTATACGTCATTACGTAATACTATATAACGATATACGTTAGTACGTATTAGTATATAACGTTTAACGTCATTAAGCAATAGTATATAACGTTATACGTTAGTACGTATTACTATATAACGTTTTACGTCATTACGTAAAAGTACATAACGTTGTACGTTATTACGTAATATCATATAACGTTATACGTCATTACGTAATAGTTTATAACGTTATAAGTTAGTACGTATTAGTATATAACGTTATACGTTATAAGGTAATAGTATATAACGTTATACGTTATTACGTAATAGCATATAACGTTGTACGTTATTACGTAATAGCATATAACGTTATACGTCATTACGTAATAGTATATAACGTTATACGTTAGTACGTATTACTATATAACGTTTTACGTCATTACGTAAAAGTACATAGCGTTATACGTTATTACGTAATAGCATATAACGTTATACGTCATTACGTAATAGTATATAACGTTATACGTTAGTACGTATTACTATATAACGTTTTACGTCATTACGTAAAAGTACATAGCGTTATACGTTATTATGTAATAGCATATAACGTTATTCGTCATTACGTAATAGTATATAACGTTATACGTTATAAGGTAATAGTATATAACGTTATACGTTATTACGTAATAGCATATAACGTTATACGTTATTACGTAATAGTTTATAGCGTTATACGTTATTACGTAATACTATATAACGATATACGTTAGTACGTATTAGTATATAACGTTTTACGTCATTACGTAATAGTATATATCGTTATACGTTATTACGTAATAGCATATAGCGTTATACGTTATTACGTAATAGCATATAACGTTATTCGTTATTACGTAATAGTATATAACGTTATACGTTATTAAGAAGTAGTATATAAAGTTATACGTTATTATGTAATAGCATATAACGTTATTCGTCATTACGTAATAGTATATAACGTTATACGTTATAAGGTAATAGTATATAACGTTATACGTTATTACGTAATAGCATATAACGTTATACGTTATTACGTATTAGTATATAACGTTATACGTTATTACGTAATAGTTTATAGCGTTATACGTTATTACGTAATACTATATAACGATATACGTTAGTACGTATTAGTATATAACGTTTTACGTCATTACGTAGTAGTATATACCGTTATACGTTATTACGTAATAGCATATAACGTTATACGTTATAAGGTAATAGTACATAACGTTATACGTTATTAAGAAGTAGTATATAAAGTTATACGTTATTACGTAATAGTTTATAACGTTATTCGTTATTACGTAATACTATATAACGTTATACGTTATTACGTAATAGTTTATAACGTTATACGTTATTACGTAATACTATATAACGATATACGTTATACCGTAATAGCATATAACGTTATACGTCATTACGTAATAGTATATAACGTTATACGTTAGTACGTATTACTATATAACGTTTTACGTCATTACGTAGTAGTATATAGCGTTATACGTTATTACGTAATAGCATATAACGTTATACGTCATTACGTAATAGTATATAACGTTATACGTTAGTACGTATTAGTATATAACGTTATACGTCATTACCTAATAGTATATACCGTTATACGTCATAAGGAAATACAACATAACGTCATACGTTATTACCTAATACTACATAACGTTATTCGTTATAAGGTAATACTACATAACGTTATACGTCATTACGTAACACTACATAACGTTATACGTCATTACGTACTAGTATATGACGTTATACGTCATTACGTAATATTATATAACGTTATACGTTAGTACGTATTACTATATAACGTTTTACGTCATTACGTAATAGTATATAGCGTTATACGTTATTACGTAATAGCATATAACGTTATACGTCATTACGTAATAGTATATAACGTTATACGTCATTTCATATTAGTATATAGCGTTATACGTTATTACGTAATAGCATATAACGTTATACGTCACTGCGTAATAGTATATAACGCTATACGTTATTACGTAATAGCATATAACGTTATACGTTAGTACGTATTACTATATAACGTTTTACGTCATTACGTAAAAGTATATAGCGTTATACGTTATTACGTAATAGCATATAACGTTATACGTCATTACGTAATAGTATATAACGTTATACGTTAGTACGTATTACTATATAACGTTTTACGTCATTACGTAAAAGTACATAGCGTTATACGTTATTATGTAATAGCATATAACGTTATTCGTCATTACGTAATAGTATATAACGTTATACGTTATAAGGTAATAGTATATAACGTTATACGTTATTACGTAATAGCATATAACGTTATACGTTATTACGTAATAGTTTATAGCGTTATACGTTATTACGTAATACTATATAACGATATACGTTAGTACGTATTAGTATATAACGTTTTACGTCATTACGTAATAGTATATATCGTTATACGTTATTACGTAATAGCATATAGCGTTATACGTTATTACGTAATAGCATATAACGTTATTCGTCATTACGTAATAGTATATAACGTTATACGTTTTAAGGTAATGGTCTATAACATTATACGTTATTACGTAATGATATATAACGTTATACGTTATTACGTAATACTTTATAACGTTATACGTTATTACGTAATAGTTTATAACGATATACGTTATTCCGTAATAGCATATAACGTTATACGTCATTACGTAATACTATATAACGTTATACGTTATTACGTAATAGTATATAACGTTGTACGTTATTACGTAATAGCATATAACGTTATACGTTAGTACGTATTAGTATATAAAGTTTCATGTCATTACGTAATAGCATATAACGTTATACGTTATTACGTATTAGTATATAACGTTATACGTTATTACGTAATAGTTTATAGCGTTATACGTTATTACGTAATACTATATAACGATATACGTTAGTACGTATTAGTATATAACGTTTTACGTCATTACGTAGTAGTATATACCGTTATACGTTATTACGTAATAGCATATAACGTTATACGTTATAAGGTAATAGTACATAACGTTATACGTTATTAGGAAGTAGTATATAGAGTTATACGTTATTACGTAATAGTTTATAACGTTATTCGTTATTACGTAATACTATATAACGTTATACGTTATTACGTAATAGTATATAACGTTATACGTTAGTACGTATTACTATATAACGTTTTACGTCATTACGTAGTAGTATATAGCGTTATACGTTATTACGTAATAGCATATAACGTTATACGTCATTACGTAATAGTATATAACGTTATACGTTAGTACGTATTAGTATATAACGTTATACGTCATTACCTAATAGTATATACCGTTATACGTCATAAGGAAATACAACATAACGTCATACGTTATTACCTAATACTACATAACGTTATACGTTATAAGGTAATACTACATACCGTTATACGTCATTACGTAACACTACATAACGTTATACGTCATTACGTACTAGTATATGACGTTATACGTCATTACGTAATATTATATAACGTTATACGTTAGTACGTATTACTATATAACGTTTTACGTCATTACGTAATAGTATATAGCGTTATACGTCATTTCATAATAGTATATAGCGTTATACGTTATTACGTAATAGCATATAACGTTATACGTCACTGCGTAATAGTATATAACGCTATACGTTATTACGTAATAGCATATAACGTTATACGTTAGTACGTATTACTATATAACGTTTTACGTCATTACGTAAAAGTATATAGCGTTATAGTTATTACGTAATAGCATATAACGTTATACGTCATTACGTAATAGTATATAACGTTATACGGTAGTACGTATTACTATATAACGTTTTACGTCATTACGTAAAAGTATATAGCGTTATACGTTATAAGGTAATACTACATAACGTTATACGTCATTACGTAATAGTATATAACGTTATACGTTATTACGTAATAGCATATAACGTTATACGTTATTACGTACTAGTATATAACGTTATACGTCATTACGAAATAGTATATAGCGTTATACGTTATTACGAAATAGCATATAACGTTATACGTCACTGCGTAATAGTATATAACGCTATACGTTATTACGTAATAGCATATAACGTTATACGTTAGTACGTATTACTATATAACGTTTTACGTCATTACGTAAAAGTATATAGCGTTATACGTTATTACGTAATAGCATATAACGTTATACGTCATTACGTAATAGTATATAACGTTATACGTTAGTACGTATTACTATATAACGTTTTACGTCATTACGTAAAAGTATATAGCGTTATACGTTATTACGTAATAGCATATAACGTTACACGTCATTACGTAATAGTATATAACGTTATACGTTAGTATGTATTACTATATAACGTTTTACGTCATTACGTAAAAGTATATAGTGTTATACGTTATTACGTAATGATATATAACGTTAGACGTCATTACGTAATACTATATAACGATATACGTTAGTACGTATTAGTATATAACGTTTAACGTCATTAAGCAATAGTATATAACGTTATACGTTAGTACGCAATAGTTTATAACGATATAAGTTCGTACGTAATACTACATAAAGTTATAAGTGATTACGTAATAGTATATAACGTTATACGTTATTACGTAATTGTATATAATGCTATACGTCATTACGTATTAGTATATAACGTTATACGTTATTACGTAATAGTTTATAGCGTTATACGTTATTACGTAATACTATATAACGATATACGTTAGTACGTATTAGTATATAACGTTTTACGTCATTACGTAATAGTATATATCGTTATACGCCATTACGTAATAGTATATAACGTTATACGTCATTTCATAATAGTATATAGCGTTGTTCGTTATTACGTAATAGCATATAACGTTATACGTTAGTACATAATGGTTTATAACGTTATACGCTAGTACGTATTAAAATATAATGTTATACGTTATAAGGTAATAGTATATACAGTTATACATTATTACGTAATAACATATAACGTTATACGTCATTACGTAATAGTTTATAACGTTATTCGTCATTACGTAATACTACATAACGTTATACGTCATTACGTAACACTACATAACGTTATACGTCATTACGTAATAGTATATAACGTTATACGCTATTACGTAATAGCATATAACGTTATACCTCATTACGTAATAGTATATAACGTTATACGTTATAAGGTAATACTACATAACGTTATACGTCATTACGTAATAGTATATAACGTTATACGTTATTACGTAATAGCATATAACGTTATACGTTATTACGTACTAGTATATAACTTTATACGTCATTACGAAATAGTATATAACGTTATACGTTAGTACGTATTACTATATAACGTTTTACGTCATTACGTAATAGTATATAGCGTTATACGTCATTACTTAATAGTATATAACGTTATATGTTATTACGTATAGTATATAACGTTATACGTCAATACGTATTAGTATATAACGTTATACGTCATCACGTAATAGTATATAACGTTATATGTTATTACGTATTAGTATATAACGTTATACGTCATTACGTATTATTATATAACGTTATACGTCACTACGTAATAGTATATAACGTTATACGTCATTACTTAATAGTATATAACGTTATATGTTATTACGTAATAGTATATAACGTTATACGTCATTTCATAATAGTATATAGCGTTGTTCATTATTACGTAATAGCATATAACGTTATACGTTAGTACGTAATGGTTTATAACGTTATACGCTAGTACGTGTTAAAATATAATGTTATACGTTATAAGGTAATAGTATATACATACAGTTATACGTTATTACGTAATAGCATATAACGTTATACGTCATTACGTAATAGTTTATAACGTTATTCGTCATTACGTAATACTACATAACGTTATACGTCATTACGTAACACTACATAACGTTATACGTCATTACGTATTAGTATATAACGTTATACGTTATTACGTAATAGCATATAACGTTATACCTCATTACGTAATAGTATATAACGTTATACGTTATAAGGTAATACTACATAACGTTATACGTCATTACGTAATAGTATATAACGTTATACGTTATTACGTAATAGCATATAACGTTATACGTTATTACGTACTAGTATATAACGTTATACGTCATTACGAAATAGTATATAACGTTATACGTTAGTACGTATTACTATATAACGTTTTACGTCATTACGTAATAGTATATAGCGTTATACGTCATTACTTAATAGTATATAACGTTATATGTTATTACGTATAGTATATAACGTTATACGTCATTACGTATTAGTATATAACGTTATACGTCATCACGTAATATTATATAACGTTATATGTTATTACATATTACTATATAACGTTATACGTCATTACGTATTGTTATATAACGTTATACGTCATTACGTAATAGTATATAACGTTATACGTCATTACTTAATAGTATATAACGTTATATGTTATTACGTAATAGTATATAACGTTATACGTTATTACGTATTAGTATATAACGTAATACGTTATTACGTAATAGTATATAACGTTATACGTCATTACGTAATACTATATAACGATATACGTTAGAACGTATTAGTATATAACGTTTTACGTCCTTACGTAATAGTATATAACGTTATAAGTTTTAACGTAATAGTCTATAACGTTATACGTTATTACGTAATGATATATAACATTATACGTTATTACGTAATAGTTTATAACGTTATACGTTAGTACGTAGTAGTATATAACGTTATACGAAATAAGGTAATAGTATATAACGTTATACGTTATTACGTAATAGTATATAACGTTGTACGTTATTAGGTAATAGCATATAGCGTTATACGTTATTACGTAATAGTTTATAGCGTTATACGTTATTACGTAATACTATATAACGATATACGTTAGTACGTATTAGTATATAACGTTTTACGTCATTACGTAATAGTATATATCGTTATACGCCATTACGTAATAGTATATAACGTTATACGTTAGTACGTATTACTATATAACGTTTTACGTCATTACGTAATATTATATAACGTTATATGTTATTACATATTACTATATAACGTTATACGTCATTACGTATTATTATATAACGTTATACGTCATTACGTAATAGTATATAACGTTATACGTCATTACTTAATAGTATATAACGTTATATGTTATTACGTAATAGTATATAACGTTATACGTTATTACGTATTAGTATATAACGTAATACGTTATTACGTAATAGTATATAACGTTATACGTCATTACGTAATACTATATAACGATATACGTTAGAACGTATTAGTATATAACGTTTTACGTCCTTACGTAATAGTACATAAAGTTATACGTCATTACGTAATACTATATAACGTTATACGTCATTACGTAATAGTATATAACGTCATACGTTATTTACGTAATAGCATATAACGTTATACGTTATTACGTAATAGTTTATAACGTTATTCGTCATTACGTAATAGTATATAACGTTATAAGTTTTAACGTAATAGTCTATAACGTTATACGTTATTACGTAATGATATATAACATTATACGTTATTACGTAATAGTTTATAACGTTATACGTTAGTACGTAGTAGTATATAACGTTATACGAAATAAGGTAATAGTATATAACGTTATACGTTATTACGTAATAGTATATAACGTTGTACGTTATTAGGTAATAGCATATAGCGTTATACGTTATTACGTAATAGCATATAACGTTATACGTCATTACGTAATAGTATATAACGTTATACGTTAGTACGTATTAGTATATAACGTTTTACGTCATTACGTAATAGTATATACCGTTTTACGTCATAAGGTAATACTACATAACGTTATACGTCATTACGTAATGGTACATAACATTATACGTTATAAGATAATACTACATAACGTTATACGTCATAAGGTAATACTACATAACGTTATACGTCATTTCGTAATATTATATGACGTTATACGTTAGTACGTAATAGTATATAACGTTATACGTTATTACGTAATAGTGTATAACGATATACGTTATTCCGTAATAGCATATAACGTTATACGTCATTACGTAATAGTATATAACGTTATACGTTATTACGTAATAGCATATAACGTTATACGTTATAAGGTAATACTACATAAAGTTATACGTGATTACGTAATAGTATATAACGTTATATGTTATTACGTAATTGTATATAATGCTATACGTCATTACGTATTAGTATATAACGTTATACGTTATTACGTAATAGTTTATAGCGTTATACGTTATTACGTAATACTATATAACGATATACGTTAGTACGTATTAGTATATAACGTTTTACGTCATTACGTAGTAGTATATATCGTTATACGTTATTACGTAATAGCATATAACGTTATACGTTATAAGGTAATAGTACATAACGTTATACGTCATTACGTATTAGTATATAACGTTATACGTCATTACGTAATAGTATATAACGTTGTACGTTATTAGGTAATAGCATATAGCGTTATACGTTATTACGTAATAGCATATAACGTTATACGTCATTACGTAATAGTATATAACGTTATACGTTAGTACGTATTAGTATATAACGTTTTACGTCATTACGTAATAGTATATACCGTTTTACGTCATAAGGTAATACTACATAACGTTATACGTCATTACGTAATGGTACATAACATTATACGTTATAAGATAATACTACATAACGTTATACGTCATAAGGTAATACTACATAACGTTATACGTCATTTCGTAATATTATATGACGTTATACGTTAGTACGTAATAGTATATAACGTTATACGTTATTACGTAATAGTGTATAACGATATACGTTATTCCGTAATAGCATATAACGTTATACGTCATTACGTAATAGTATATAACGTTATACGTTATTACGTAATAGCATATAACGTTATACGTTATAAGGTAATACTACATAAAGTTATACGTGATTACGTAATAGTATATAACGTTATATGTTATTACGTAATTGTATATAATGCTATACGTCATTACGTATTAGTATATAACGTTATACGTTATTACGTAATAGTTTATAGCGTTATACGTTATTACGTAATACTATATAACGATATACGTTAGTACGTATTAGTATATAACGTTTTACGTCATTACGTAGTAGTATATATCGTTATACGTTATTACGTAATAGCATATAACGTTATACGTTATAAGGTAATAGTACATAACGTTATACGTCATTACGTATTAGTATATAACGTTATACGTCATTACGTAATAGTATATAACGTTATACGTTCTTAAGAAGTAGTATATAACGTTATACGTTATTTCGTAATAGTTTAAAACGTTATTCGTTATTACGTAATAGCATATAACGTTATACGTCATTACGTAAAAGTATATAACGTTATACGTTATAACGTAATAGCATATAACGTTATACGTCATTACGTAATACTACATAACGTTATACGTCATTACGTACTAGTATATGACGTTATAAGTCATTACGTAATAGTATATAACGTTACACGTCATTACTTAATAGTATATAACGTTATACGTCATTACGTATTAGTATATAACGTTATACGTCATTACGTAATAGTATATAACGTTATATGTTATTACGTATTAGTTTATAACGTTATACGTCATTACGTATTATTATATAACGTTATACGTAATTACGTAATAGTATATAACGTTATACGTCATTACTTAATAGTATATAACGTTATATGTTATTACGTAATAGTATATAACGTTATACGTTATTACGTATAGTATATAACGTTATACGTTATTACGTAATAGTATATAACGTTATACGTCATTACGTAATACTATATAACGATATACGTTAGAACGTATTAGTATATAACGTTTTACGTCCTTACGTAATAGTATATAAAGTTATACGTCATTACGTAATACTATATAACGTTATACGTCATTACGTAATAGTATATAACGTTATATGTTATTACGTATTAGTATATAACGTTATACGTCATTACGTATTAGTATATAACGTTATACGTTATAAGGTAATAGTACATAACGTTATACGTCATTACGTAAAAGTATATAACGTTATACGTTATTACGTAATAGCATATAACGTTACTCGCCATTACGTAATACTACATAACGTTATACGTCATTACGTACTAGTATATGACGTTATAAGTCATTACGTAATAGTATATAACGTTATACGTCATTACTTAATAGTATATAACGTTATACGTTAGTACGTATTACTATATAACGTTTTACGTCATTACGTAATAGTATATAGCGTTATACGTCATTACTTAATAGTATATAACGTTATATGTTATTACGTAATAGTATATAACATTATACGTCATTACGTGTTAGTATATAACGTTATACGTCATTACGTAATAGAATATAACGTTATATGTTATTACGTATTAGTATATAACGTTATACGTCATTACGTATTATTATATAACGTTATACGTCATTACGTAATAGTATATAACGTTATACGTCATTACTTAATAGTATATAACGTTATATGTTATTACGTAATAGTATATAACGTTATACGTTATTACGTATTAGTATATAACGTAGTACGTTATTACGTAATAGTATATAACGTTATACGTCATTACGTAATAGTATATAACGTTATACGTTATTTACGTAATAGCATATAACGTTGTACGTTATTACGTAATAGCATATAGCGTTATACGTTATTACGTAATAGCATATAACGTTATACGTCATTACGTAATAGTATATAACGTTATACGTTAGTACGTATTAGTATATACCGTTTTACGTCATTACGTAATAGTATATACCGTTTTACGTCATAAGGTAATACTACATAACGTTATACGTCATTACGTAATTGTACATAACGTTATACGTTATAAGATAATACTACATAACGTTATACGTCATAAGGTAATACTACATAACGTTATACGTCATTTCGTAATAGCATATAACGTTATACGTCATTACGTAATAGTATATAACGTTATATGTTATTACGTATTAGTATATAACGTTATACGTCATTACGTATAATTATATAACGTTGTACGTCATTACGTAATAGTATATAACGTTATACGTCATTACTTAATAGTATATAACGTTATATGTTATTACGTAATAGTATATAACGTTATACGTTATTACGTATTAGTATATAACGTAATACGTTATTACGTAATAGTATATAACGTTATACGTCATTACGTAATACTATATAACGATATACGTTAGAACGTATTAGTATATAACGTTTTACGTCCTTACGTAATAGTATATAACGTTATAAGTTTTAACGTAATAGTCTATAACGTTATACGTTATTACGTAATGATATATAACATTATACGTTATTACGTAATAGTTTATAACGTTATACGTTAGTACGTAGTAGTATATAACGTTATACGAAATAAGGTAATAGTATATAACGTTATACGTTATTACGTAATAGTATATAACGTTGTACGTTATTAGGTAATAGCATATAGCGTTATACGTTATTACGTAATAGTTTATAGCGTTATACGTTATTACGTAATACTATATAACGATATACGTTAGTACGTATTAGTATATAACGTTTTACGTCATTACGTAATAGTATATATCGTTATACGCCATTACGTAATAGTATATAACGTTATACGTCATTTCATAATAGTATATAGCGTTGTTCGTTATTACGTAATAGCATATAACGTTATACGTTATTACGTAATAGTTTATAACGTTATTCGTCATTACGTAATAGTATATAACGTTATAAGTTTTAACGTAATAGTCTATAACGTTATACGTTATTACGTAATGATATATAACATTATACGTTATTACGTAATAGTTTATAACGTTATACGTTAGTACGTAGTAGTATATAACGTTATACGAAATAAGGTAATAGTATATAACGTTATACGTTATTACGTAATAGTATATAACGTTGTACGTTATTAGGTAATAGCATATAGCGTTATACGTTATTACGTAATAGCATATAACGTTATACGTCATTACGTAATAGTATATAACGTTATACGTTAGTACGTATTAGTATATAACGTTTTACGTCATTACGTAATAGTATATACCGTTTTACGTCATAAGGTAATACTACATAACGTTATACGTCATTACGTAATGGTACATAACATTATACGTTATAAGATAATACTACATAACGTTATACGTCATAAGGTAATACTACATAACGTTATACGTCATTTCGTAATATTATATGACGTTATACGTTAGTACGTAATAGTATATAACGTTATACGTTATTACGTAATAGTGTATAACGATATACGTTATTCCGTAATAGCATATAACGTTATACGTCATTACGTAATAGTATATAACGTTATACGTTATTACGTAATAGCATATAACGTTATACGTTATAAGGTAATACTACATAAAGTTATACGTGATTACGTAATAGTATATAACGTTATATGTTATTACGTAATTGTATATAATGCTATACGTCATTACGTATTAGTATATAACGTTATACGTTATTACGTAATAGTTTATAGCGTTATACGTTATTACGTAATACTATATAACGATATACGTTAGTACGTATTAGTATATAACGTTTTACGTCATTACGTAGTAGTATATATCGTTATACGTTATTACGTAATAGCATATAACGTTATACGTTATAAGGTAATAGTACATAACGTTATACGTCATTACGTATTAGTATATAACGTTATACGTCATTACGTAATAGTATATAACGTTGTACGTTATTAGGTAATAGCATATAGCGTTATACGTTATTACGTAATAGCATATAACGTTATACGTCATTACGTAATAGTATATAACGTTATACGTTAGTACGTATTAGTATATAACGTTTTACGTCATTACGTAATAGTATATACCGTTTTACGTCATAAGGTAATACTACATAACGTTATACGTCATTACGTAATGGTACATAACATTATACGTTATAAGATAATACTACATAACGTTATACGTCATAAGGTAATACTACATAACGTTATACGTCATTTCGTAATATTATATGACGTTATACGTTAGTACGTAATAGTATATAACGTTATACGTTATTACGTAATAGTGTATAACGATATACGTTATTCCGTAATAGCATATAACGTTATACGTCATTACGTAATAGTATATAACGTTATACGTTATTACGTAATAGCATATAACGTTATACGTTATAAGGTAATACTACATAAAGTTATACGTGATTACGTAATAGTATATAACGTTATATGTTATTACGTAATTGTATATAATGCTATACGTCATTACGTATTAGTATATAACGTTATACGTTATTACGTAATAGTTTATAGCGTTATACGTTATTACGTAATACTATATAACGATATACGTTAGTACGTATTAGTATATAACGTTTTACGTCATTACGTAGTAGTATATATCGTTATACGTTATTACGTAATAGCATATAACGTTATACGTTATAAGGTAATAGTACATAACGTTATACGTCATTACGTATTAGTATATAACGTTATACGTCATTACGTAATAGTATATAACGTTATACGTTATTAAGAAGTAGTATATAACGTTATACGTTATTTCGTAATAGTTTAAAACGTTATTCGTTATTACGTAATAGCATATAACGTTATACGTCATTACGTAAAAGTATATAACGTTATACGTTATAACGTAATAGCATATAACGTTATACGTCATTACGTAATACTACATAACGTTATACGTCATTACGTACTAGTATATGACGTTATAAGTCATTACGTAATAGTATATAACGTTACACGTCATTACTTAATAGTATATAACGTTATACGTCATTACGTATTAGTATATAACGTTATACGTCATTACGTAATAGTATATAACGTTATATGTTATTACGTATTAGTATATAACGTTATACGTCATTACGTATTATTATATAACGTTATACGTAATTACGTAATAGTATATAACGTTATACGTCATTACTTAATAGTATATAACGTTATATGTTATTACGTAATAGTATATAACGTTATACGTTATTACGTATAGTATATAACGTTATACGTTATTACGTAATAGTATATAACGTTATACGTCATTACGTAATACTATATAACGATATACGTTAGAACGTATTAGTATATAACGTTTTACGTCCTTACGTAATAGTATATAAAGTTATACGTCATTACGTAATACTATATAACGTTATACGTCATTACGTAATAGTATATAACGTTATATGTTATTACGTATTAGTATATAACGTTATACGTCATTACGTATTAGTATATAACGTTATACGTTATAAGGTAATAGTACATAACGTTATACGTCATTACGTAAAAGTATATAACGTTATACGTTATTACGTAATAGCATATAACGTTACTCGCCATTACGTAATACTACATAACGTTATACGTCATTACGTACTAGTATATGACGTTATAAGTCATTACGTAATAGTATATAACGTTATACGTCATTACTTAATAGTATATAACGTTATACGTTAGTACGTATTACTATATAACGTTTTACGTCATTACGTAATAGTATATAGCGTTATACGTCATTACTTAATAGTATATAACGTTATATGTTATTACGTAATAGTATATAACATTATACGTCATTACGTGTTAGTATATAACGTTATACGTCATTACGTAATAGAATATAACGTTATATGTTATTACGTATTAGTATATAACGTTATACGTCATTACGTATTATTATATAACGTTATACGTCATTACGTAATAGTATATAACGTTATACGTCATTACTTAATAGTATATAACGTTATATGTTATTACGTAATAGTATATAACGTTATACGTTATTACGTATTAGTATATAACGTTATACGTTATTACGTAATAGTATATAACGTTATACGTCATTACGTAATACTATATAACGATATACGTTAGAACGTATTAGTATATAACGTTTTACGTCCTTACGTAATACTATATAAAGTTATACGTCATTACGTAATACTATATAACGTTATACGTCATTACGTAATAGTATATAACGTTATATGTTATTACGTATTAGTATATAACGTTATACGTCATTACGTATTAGTATATAACGTTATACGTTATAAGGTAATACTACATAACGTTATACGTCATTACGTAAAAGTATATAACGTTATACGTTATTACGTAATAGCATATAACGTTACTCGCCATTACGTAATACTACATAACGTTATACGTCATTACGTAATACTATATAAAGTTATACGTCATTACGTAATACTATATAACGTTATACGTCATTACGTAATAGTATATAACGTTATACGTTATTACGTAATAGCATATAACGTTATACGTCATTACGTAATACTACATAACGTTATACGTTATTACGTATTAGTATATAACGTAATACGTTATTACGTAATAGTATATAACGTTATACGTTATTACGTAATAGCATATAACGTTATACTTTATTACGTAATAGTTTATAACGTTATACGTTAGTACGTATTAGTATATAACGTTTTACGTCATTACGTAATAGTATATACCGTTTTACGTCATAAGGTAATACTACATAACGTTATACGTCATTACGTAATGGTACATAACGTTATACGTTATAAGATAATACTACATAACGTTATACGTCATAAGGTAATACTACATAACGTTATACGTCATTTCGTAATATTATATGACGTTATACGTTAGTACGTAATAGTATATAACGTTTTACGTCCTTACGTAATAGTATATAAAGTTATACGTCATTACGTAATACTATATAACGTTATACGTTATAAGGTAATAGTACATAACGTTATACGTCATTACGTATTAGTATATAACGTTATACGTCATTACGTAATACTATATAACGATATACGTTAGAACGTATTAGTATATAACGTTTTACGTCCTTACGTAATAGTATATAAAGTTATACGTCATTACGTAATACTATATAACGTTATACGTCATTACGTAATAGTATATAACGTTATACGTTATTTACGTAATAGCATATAACGTTATACGTTATTACGTAATAGTTTATAACGTTATTCGTCGTTACGTAATAGTATATAACGTTATAAGTTTTAACGTAATAGTCTATAACGTTATACGTTATTACGTAATGATATATAACATTATACGTTATTACGTAATAGTTTATAACGTTATACGTTAGTACGTAGTAGTATGTAACGTTATACGAAATAAGGTAATAGTATATAATGTTATACGTTATTACGTAATAGTATATAACGTTGTACGTTATTACGTAATAGCATATAGCGTTATACGTTATTACGTAATAGCATATAACGTTATACTTCATTACGTAATAGTATATAACGTTATACGTTAGTACGTATTAGTATATAACGTTTTACGTCATTACGTAATAGTATATACCGTTTTACGTCATAAGGTAATACTACATAACGTTATACGTCATTACGTAATGGTACATAACGTTATACGTTATAAGATAATACTACATAACGTTATACGTCATAAGGTAATACTACATAACGTTATACGTCATTTCGTAATAGTATATAACGTTATACGTCATTACGTAATAGTATATAACGTTATATGTTATTACGTATTAGTATATAACGTTATACGTCATTACGTATTAGTATATAACGTTATACGTTATAAGGTAATAGTATATAACGTTATACGTCATTACGTAAAAGTATATAACGTTATACGTTATTACGTAATAGCATATAACGTTACTCGCCATTACGTAATACTACATAACGTTATACGTCATTACGTAATACTATATAAAGTTATACGTCATTACGTAATACTATATAACGTTATACGTCATTACGTAATAGTATATAACGTTATACGTTATTACGTAATAGCATATAACGTTATACGTCATTACGTAATACTACATAACGTTATACGTTATTACGTATTAGTATATAACGTAATACGTTATTACGTAATAGTATATAACGTTATACGTTATTACGTAATAGCATATAACGTTATACTTTATTACGTAATAGTTTATAACGTTATACGTTAGTACGTATTAGTATATAACGTTTTACGTCATTACGTAATAGTATATACCGTTTTACGTCATAAGGTAATACTACATAACGTTATACGTCATTACGTAATGGTACATAACGTTATACGTTATAAGATAATACTACATAACGTTATACGTCATAAGGTAATACTACATAACGTTATACGTCATTTCGTAATATTATATGACGTTATACGTTAGTACGTAATAGTATATAACGTTTTACGTCCTTACGTAATAGTATATAAAGTTATACGTCATTACGTAATACTATATAACGTTATACGTTATAAGGTAATAGTACATAACGTTATACGTCATTACGTATTAGTATATAACGTTATACGTCATTACGTAATAGTATATAACGTTATATGTTATTACGTAATAGTATATAACGTTATACGTCATTACGTATTAGTATATAACGTTATACGTCATTACGTAATAGTATATAACGTTATATGTTATTACGTATTAGTATATAACGTTATACGTCAATACTTAATAGTATATAACGTTATGTGTTATTACGTAATAGTATATAACGTTATACGTTATTACGTATAGTATATAACGTTATACGTTATTACGTAATAGTATATAACGTTATACGTCATTACGTAATACTATATAACGATATACGTTAGAACGTATTAGTATATAACGTTTTACGTCCTTACGTAATAGTATATAAAGTTATACGTCATTACGTAATACTATATAACGTTATACGTCATTACGTAATAGTATATAACGTTATATGTTATTACGTATTAGTATATAACGTTATACGTCATTACGTATTAGTATATAACGTTATACGTTATAAGGTAATAGTACATAACGTTATACGTCATTACGTAAAAGTATATAACGTTATACGTTATTACGTAATAGCATATAACGTTACTCGCCATTACGTAATACTACATAACGTTATACGTCATTACGTACTAGTATATGACGTTATAAGTCATTACGTAATAGTATATAACGTTATACGTCATTACTTAATAGTATATAACGATATACGTTAGTACGTATTACTATATAACGTTTTACGTCATTACGTAATAGTATATAGCGTTATACGTCATTACTTAATAGTATATAACGTTATATGTTATTACGTAATAGTATATAACATTATACGTCATTACGTATTAGTATATAACGTTATACGTCATTACGTAATAGAATATAACGTTATATGTTATTACGTATTAGTATATAACGTTATACGTCATTACGTATTATTATATAACGTTATACGTCATTACGTAATAGTATATAACGTTATACGTCATTACTTAATAGTATATAACGTTATATGTTATTACGTAATAGTATATAACGTTATACGTTATTACGTATTAGTATATAACGTAATACGTTATTACGTAATAGTATAGAACGTTATACGTCATTACGTAATACTATATAACGATATACGTTAGAACGTATTAGTATATAACGTTTTACGTCCTTACGTAATAGTATATAAAGTTATACGTCATTACGTAATACTATATAACGTTATACGTCATTACGTAATAGTATATAACGTTATACGTTATTTACGTAATAGCATATAACGTTATACGTTATTACGTAATAGTTTATAACGTTATTCGTCGTTACGTAATAGTATATAACGTTATAAGTTTTAACGTAATAGTCTATAACGTTATACGTTATTACGTAATGATATATAACATTATACGTTATTACGTAATAGTTTATAACGTTATACGTTATTACGTAATGATATATAACATTATACGTCATTACGTAATAGTTTATAACGTTATACGTTAGTACGTAGTAGTATGTAACGTTATACGAAATAAGGTAATAGTATATAACGTTATACGTTATTACGTAATAGTATATAACGTTGTACGTTATTACGTAATAGCATATAGCGTTATACGTTATTACGTAATAGCATATAACGTTATACTTCATTACGTAATAGTATATAACGTTATACGTTAGTACGTATTAGTATATAACGTTTTACGTCATTACGTAATAGTATATACCGTTTTACGTCATAAGGTAATACTACATAACGTTATACGTCATTACGTAATGGTACATAACGTTATACGTTATAAGATAATACTACATAACGTTATACGTCATAAGGTAATACTACATAACGTTATACGTCATTTCGTAATAGTATATAACGTTATACGTCATTACGTAATAGTATATAACGTTATATGTTATTACGTATTAGTATATAACGTTATACGTCATTACGTATTATTATATAACGTTATACGTCATTACGTAATAGTATAAAACGTTATACGTCATTACTTAATAGTATATAACGTTATATGTTATTACGTAATAGTATATAACGTTATACGTTATTACGTATTCGTATATAACGTTATACGTTATTACGTAATAGTATATAACGTTATACGTCATTACGTAATACTATATAACGATATACGTTAGAACGTATTAGTATATAACGTTTTACGTCCTTACGTAATGCTATATAAAGTTATACGTCATTACGTAATACTATATAACGTTATACGTCATTACGTAATAGTATATAACGTTATATGTTATTACGTATTAGTATATAACGTTATACGTCATTACGTATTAGTATATAACGTTATACGTTATAAGGTAATAGTACATAACGTTATACGTCATTACGTAAAAGTATATAACGTTATACGTTATTACGTAATAGCATATAACGTTACTCGCCATTACGTAATACTACATAACGTTATACGTCATTACGTAATACTATATAAAGTTATACGTCATTACGTAATACTATATAACGTTATACGTCATTACGTAATAGTATATAACGTTATACGTTATTACGTAATAGCATATAACGTTATACGTCATTACGTAATACTACATAACGTTATACGTTATTACGTATTAGTATATAACGTAATACGTTATTACGTAATAGTATATAACGTTATACGTTATTACGTAATAGCATATAACGTTATACTTTATTACGTAATAGTTTATAACGTTATACGTTAGTACGTATTAGTATATAACGTTTTACGTCATTACGTAATAGTATATACCGTTTTACGTCATAAGGTAATACTACATAACGTTATACGTCATTACGTAATGGTACATAACGTTATACGTTATAAGATAATACTACATAACGTTATACGTCATAAGGTAATACTACATAACGTTATACGTCATTTCGTAATATTATATGACGTTATACGTTAGTACGTAATAGTATATAACGTTTTACGTCCTTACGTAATAGTATATAAAGTTATACGTCATTACGTAATACTATATAACGTTATACGTTATAAGGTAATAGTACATAACGTTATACGTCATTACGTATTAGTATATAACGTTATACGTCATTACGTAATACTATATAACGATATACGTTAGAACGTATTAGTATATAACGTTTTACGTCCTTACGTAATAGTATATAAAGTTATACGTCATTACGTAATACTATATAACGTTATACGTCATTACGTAATAGTATATAACGTTATACGTTATTTACGTAATAGCATATAACGTTATACGTTATTACGTAATAGTTTATAACGTTATTCGTCGTTACGTAATAGTATATAACGTTATAAGTTTTAACGTAATAGTCTATAACGTTATACGTTATTACGTAATGATATATAACATTATACGTTATTACGTAATAGTTTATAACGTTATACGTTAGTACGTAGTAGTATGTAACGTTATACGAAATAAGGTAATAGTATATAATGTTATACGTTATTACGTAATAGTATATAACGTTGTACGTTATTACGTAATAGCATATAGCGTTATACGTTATTACGTAATAGCATATAACGTTATACTTCATTACGTAATAGTATATAACGTTATACGTTAGTACGTATTAGTATATAACGTTTTACGTCATTACGTAATAGTATATACCGTTTTACGTCATAAGGTAATACTACATAACGTTATACGTCATTACGTAATGGTACATAACGTTATACGTTATAAGATAATACTACATAACGTTATACGTCATAAGGTAATACTACATAACGTTATACGTCATTTCGTAATAGTATATAACGTTATACGTCATTACGTAATAGTATATAACGTTATATGTTATTACGTATTAGTATATAACGTTATACGTCATTACGTATTAGTATATAACGTTATACGTTATAAGGTAATAGTATATAACGTTATACGTCATTACGTAAAAGTATATAACGTTATACGTTATTACGTAATAGCATATAACGTTACTCGCCATTACGTAATACTACATAACGTTATACGTCATTACGTAATACTATATAAAGTTATACGTCATTACGTAATACTATATAACGTTATACGTCATTACGTAATAGTATATAACGTTATACGTTATTACGTAATAGCATATAACGTTATACGTCATTACGTAATACTACATAACGTTATACGTTATTACGTATTAGTATATAACGTAATACGTTATTACGTAATAGTATATAACGTTATACGTTATTACGTAATAGCATATAACGTTATACTTTATTACGTAATAGTTTATAACGTTATACGTTAGTACGTATTAGTATATAACGTTTTACGTCATTACGTAATAGTATATACCGTTTTACGTCATAAGGTAATACTACATAACGTTATACGTCATTACGTAATGGTACATAACGTTATACGTTATAAGATAATACTACATAACGTTATACGTCATAAGGTAATACTACATAACGTTATACGTCATTTCGTAATATTATATGACGTTATACGTTAGTACGTAATAGTATATAACGTTTTACGTCCTTACGTAATAGTATATAAAGTTATACGTCATTACGTAATACTATATAACGTTATACGTTATAAGGTAATAGTACATAACGTTATACGTCATTACGTATTAGTATATAACGTTATACGTCATTACGTAATAGTATATAACGTTATATGTTATTACGTAATAGTATATAACGTTATACGTCATTACGTATTAGTATATAACGTTATACGTCATTACGTAATAGTATATAACGTTATATGTTATTACGTATTAGTATATAACGTTATACGTCAATACTTAATAGTATATAACGTTATGTGTTATTACGTAATAGTATATAACGTTATACGTTATTACGTATAGTATATAACGTTATACGTTATTACGTAATAGTATATAACGTTATACGTCATTACGTAATACTATATAACGATATACGTTAGAACGTATTAGTATATAACGTTTTACGTCCTTACGTAATAGTATATAAAGTTATACGTCATTACGTAATACTATATAACGTTATACGTCATTACGTAATAGTATATAACGTTATATGTTATTACGTATTAGTATATAACGTTATACGTCATTACGTATTAGTATATAACGTTATACGTTATAAGGTAATAGTACATAACGTTATACGTCATTACGTAAAAGTATATAACGTTATACGTTATTACGTAATAGCATATAACGTTACTCGCCATTACGTAATACTACATAACGTTATACGTCATTACGTAATAGTATATAACGTTATACGTCATTACTTAATAGTATATAACGATATACGTTAGTACGTATTACTATATAACGTTTTACGTCATTACGTAATAGTATATAGCGTTTTACGTCATTACTTAATAGTATATAACGTTATATGTTATTACGTAATAGTATATAACATTATACGTCATTACGTATTAGTATATAACGTTATACGTCATTACGTAATAGAATATAACGTTATATGTTATTACGTATTAGTATATAACGTTATACGTCATTACGTATTATTATATAACGTTATACGTCATTACGTAATAGTATATAACGTTATACGTCATTACTTAATAGTATATAACGTTATATGTTATTACGTAATAGTATATAACGTTATACGTTATTACGTATTAGTATATAACGTAATACGTTATTACGTAATAGTATAGAACGTTATACGTCATTACGTAATACTATATAACGATATACGTTAGAACGTATTAGTATATAACGTTTTACGTCCTTACGTAATAGTATATAAAGTTATACGTCATTACGTAATACTATATAACGTTATACGTCATTACGTAATAGTATATAACGTTATACGTTATTTACGTAATAGCATATAACGTTATACGTTATTACGTAATAGTTTATAACGTTATTCGTCGTTACGTAATAGTATATAACGTTATAAGTTTTAACGTAATAGTCTATAACGTTATACGTTATTACGTAATGATATATAACATTATACGTTATTACGTAATAGTTTATAACGTTATACGTTATTACGTAATGATATATAACATTATACGTCATTACGTAATAGTTTATAACGTTATACGTTAGTACGTAGTAGTATGTAACGTTATACGAAATAAGGTAATAGTATATAACGTTATACGTTATTACGTAATAGTATATAACGTTGTACGTTATTACGTAATAGCATATAGCGTTATACGTTATTACGTAATAGCATATAACGTTATACTTCATTACGTAATAGTATATAACGTTATACGTTAGTACGTATTAGTATATAACGTTTTACGTCATTACGTAATAGTATATACCGTTTTACGTCATAAGGTAATACTACATAACGTTATACGTCATTACGTAATGGTACATAACGTTATACGTTATAAGATAATACTACATAACGTTATACGTCATAAGGTAATACTACATAACGTTATACGTCATTTCGTAATAGTATATAACGTTATACGTCATTACGTAATAGTATATAACGTTATATGTTATTACGTATTAGTATATAACGTTATACGTCATTACGTATTATTATATAACGTTATACGTCATTACGTAATAGTATAAAACGTTATACGTCATTACTTAATAGTATATAACGTTATATGTTATTACGTAATAGTATATAACGTTATACGTTATTACGTATTCGTATATAACGTTATACGTTATTACGTAATAGTATATAACGTTATACGTCATTACGTAATACTATATAACGATATACGTTAGAACGTATTAGTATATAACGTTTTACGTCCTTACGTAATGCTATATAAAGTTATACGTCATTACGTAATACTATATAACGTTATACGTCATTACGTAATAGTATATAACGTTATATGTTATTACGTATTAGTATATAACGTTTTACGTCATTACGTAATAGTATATACCGTTTTACGTCATAAGGTAATACTACATAACGTTATACGTCATTACGTAATGGTACATAACGTTATACGTTATAAGATAATACTACATAACGTTATACGTCATAAGGTAATACTACATAACGTTATACGTCATTACGTAATACTATATAAAGTTATACGTCATTACGTAATACTATATAACGTTATACGTCATTACGTAATAGTATATAACGTTATACGTTATTACGTAATAGCATATAACGTTATACGTCATTACGTAATACTACATAACGTTATACGTTATTACGTATTAGTATATAACGTAATACGTTATTACGTAATAGTATATAACGTTATACGTTATTACGTAATAGCATATAACGTTATACTTTATTACGTAATAGTTTATAACGTTATACGTTAGTACGTATTAGTATATAACGGTATACGTTATAAGGTAATTCTACATAACGTTATACCTCATTACGTAATAGTATATACCGTTATACGTTATAACGTAATACTACATAACGTTATACGTCATTACGTAATAGTATATAACGTTATACGTTATTACGTAATAGCATATAACGTTATACGTTATTACGTACTAGTATATAACGTTATACGTCATTACGAAATAGTATATAACGTTATACGTCATTTCGTAATAGTATATAACGTTATACGTTATTACGTAATAGTATATAACGTTATACGTTAGTACGTACTAGTATATAACGTTATACGTTATAAGGTAATACTACATAACGTTATACGTCATAAAGTAATACTATATAACGGTATACGTCATTACGTATTAGTATATAACGTTATACGTCATTTCGTAATAGTATATAACGTTATACGTTATTACGTAATAGCATATAACGTTATACGTCATTTCGTAATTGTATATAACGTTATACGTCATTACTTAATAGTATATAACGTTATACGTTAGTACGTATTACTATATAACGTTTTACGTCATTACGTAATAGTATATAGCGTTATACGTCATTACTTAATAGTATATAACGTTATATGTCATTACGTATTATTATATAACGTTATACGTTATTACGTAATAGTATATAACGTTATACGTTATTACGTAATAGTATATAATGTTATACGTCATTACGTATTAGAATATAACGTTATACGTTAGTACGTACTAGTATATAACGTTATACGTTATAAGGTAATACTACATAACGTTATACGTCATAAAGTAATACTATATAACGTTTTACGTTAGTACGTAATAGTATATAACGTTATACGTTGTTATGTAATAGTATATAACGTTATACGTTATAAGGTAATAGTACATAACGTTATACGTCATTACGTAAAAGTATATAACGTTATACGTTATTACGTAATAGCATATAACGTTATACGTCATTACGTAATACTACATAACGTTATACGTCATTACGTACTAGTATATGACGTTATAAGTCATTACTTAATAGTATATAACGTTATACGTCATTACGTAATACTATATAACGATATACGTTAGAACGTATTAGTATATAACGTTTTACGTCCTTACGTAATGCTATATAAAGTTATACGTCATTACGTAATAGTATATAACGTTATATGTTATTACGTATTAGTATATAACGTTATACGTCATTACGTATTAGTATATAACGTTATACGTTATAAGGTAATAGTACATAACGTTATACGTCATTACGTAAAAGTATATAACGTTATACGTTATTACGTAATAGCATATAACGTTACTCGCCATTACGTAATACTACATAACGTTATACGTCATTACGTACTAGTATATGACGTTATAAGTCATTACGTAATAGTATATAACGTTATACGTCATTACTTAATAGTATATAACGATATACGTTAGTACGTATTACTATATAACGTTTTACGTCATTACGTAATAGTATATAGCGTTATACGTCATTACTTAATAGTATATAACGTTATATGTTATTACGTAATAGTATATAACATTATACGTCATTACGTATTAGTATATAACGTTATACGTCATTACGTAATAGAATATAACGTTATATGTTATTACGTATTAGTATATAACGTTATACGTCATTACGTATTATTATATAACGTTATACGTCATTACGTAATAGTATATAACGTTATACGTCATTACTTAATAGTATATAACGTTATATGTTATTACGTAATAGTATATAACGTTATACGTTATTACGTATTAGTATATAACGTAATACGTTATTACGTAATAGTATAGAACGTTATACGTCATTACGTAATACTATATAACGATATACGTTAGAACCTATTAGTATATAACGTTTTACGTCCTTACGTAATAGTATATAAAGTTATACGTCATTACGTAATACTATATAACGTTATACGTCATTACGTAATAGTATATAACGTTATACGTTATTTACGTAATAGCATATAACGTTATACGTTATTACGTAATAGTTTATAACGTTATTCGTCGTTACGTAATAGTATATAACGTTATAAGTTTTAACGTAATAGTCTATAACGTTATACGTTATTACGTAATGATATATAACATTATACGTTATTACGTAATAGTTTATAACGTTATACGTTATTACGTAATGATATATAACATTATACGTCATTACGTAATAGTTTATAACGTTATACGTTAGTACGTAGTAGTATGTAACGTTATACGAAATAAGGTAATAGTATATAACGTTATACGTTATTACGTAATAGTATATAACGTTGTACGTTATTACGTAATAGCATATAGCGTTATACGTTATTACGTAATAGCATATAACGTTATACTTCATTACGTAATAGTATATAACGTTATACGTTAGTACGTATTAGTATATAACGTTTTACGTCATTACGTAATAGTATATACCGTTTTACGTCATAAGGTAATACTACATAACGTTATACGTCATTACGTAATGGTACATAACGTTATACGTTATAAGATAATACTACATAACGTTATACGTCATAAGGTAATACTACATAACGTTATACGTCATTTCGTAATAGTATATAACGTTATACGTCATTACGTAATAGTATATAACGTTATATGTTATTACGTATTAGTATATAACGTTATACGTCATTACGTATTATTATATAACGTTATACGTCATTACGTAATAGTATAAAACGTTATACGTCATTACTTAATAGTATATAACGTTATATGTTATTACGTAATAGTATATAACGTTATACGTTATTACGTATTCGTATATAACGTTATACGTTATTACGTAATAGTATATAACGTTATACGTCATTACGTAATACTATATAACGATATACGTTAGAACGTATTAGTATATAACGTTTTACGTCCTTACGTAATGCTATATAAAGTTATACGTCATTACGTAATACTATATAACGTTATACGTCATTACGTAATAGTATATAACGTTATATGTTATTACGTATTAGTATATAACGTTATACGTCATTACGTATTAGTATATAACGTTATACGTCATTACGTAATAGTATAAAACGTTATACGTCATTACTTAATAGTATATAACGTTATATGTTATTACGTAATAGTATATAACGTTATACGTTATTACGTAATAGCATATAACGTTACTCGCCATTACGTAATACTACATAACGTTATACGTCATTACGTAATACTATATAAAGTTATACGTCATTACGTAATACTATATAACGTTATACGTCATTACGTAATAGTATATAACGTTATACGTTATTACGTAATAGCATATAACGTTATACGTCATTACGTAATACTACATAACGTTATACGTTATTACGTATTAGTA
The DNA here is from genome assembly GCF_905332965.1 of Bombus pascuorum. Taxonomy (NCBI): domain Eukaryota; kingdom Metazoa; phylum Arthropoda; class Insecta; order Hymenoptera; family Apidae; genus Bombus; species Bombus pascuorum. The sequence goes on along the minus strand of NC_083495.1, from coordinate 2,449,277 downwards.
TATAACGTAATACGTTATTACGTAATAGTATATAACGTTATACGTTATTACGTAATAGCATATAACGTTATACTTTATTACGTAATAGTTTATAACGTTATACGTTAGTACGTATTAGTATATAACGGTATACGTTATAAGGTAATTCTACATAACGTTATACCTCATTACGTAATAGTATATACCGTTATACGTTATAACGTAATACTACATAACGTTATACGTCATTACGTAATAGTATATAACGTTATACGTTATTACGTAATAGCATATAACGTTATACGTTATTACGTACTAGTATATAACGTTATACGTCATTACGAAATAGTATATAACGTTATACGTCATTTCGTAATAGTATATAACGTTATACGTTATTACGTAATAGTATATAACGTTATACGTTAGTACGTACTAGTATATAACGTTATACGTTATAAGGTAATACTACATAACGTTATACGTCATAAAGTAATACTATATAACGGTATACGTCATTACGTATTAGTATATAACGTTATACGTCATTTCGTAATAGTATATAACGTTATACGTTATTACGTAATAGCATATAACGTTATACGTCATTTCGTAATAGTATATAACGTTATACGTCATTACTTAATAGTATATAACGTTATACATTAGTACGTATTACTATATAACGTTTTACGTCATTACGTAATAGTATATAGCGTTATACGTCATTACTTAATAGTATATAACGTTATATGTCATTACGTATTATTATATAACGTTATACGTTATTACGTAATAGTATATAACGTTATACGTTATTACGTAATGGTATATAATGTTATACGTCATTACGTATTAGAATATAACGTTATACGTTAGTACGTACTAGTATATAACGTTATACGTTATAAGGTAATACTACATAACGTTATACGTCATAAAGTAATACTATATAACGTTTTACGTTAGTACGTAATAGTATATAACGTTATACGTCATTACGTAATAGTATATAACGTTATACGTTATAAGGTAATAGTACATAACGTTATACGTCATTACGTAAAAGTATATAACGTTATACGTTATTACGTAATAGCATATAACGTTATACGTCATTACGTAATACTACATAACGTTATACGTCATTACGTACTAGTATATGACGTTATAAGTCATTACTTAATAGTATATAACGTTATAAGTCATTACGTAATACTATATAACGATATAGGTTAGAACGTATTAGTATATAAAGTTTTACGTCCTTGCGTAATAGTATATAAAGTTATACGTCATTACGTAATACTATATAACGTTATACGTCATTACGTAATAGCATATAACGTTATACGTCATTTCGTAATAATATATAACGTTATACGTTATTACGTAATAGTATATAACGTTATACGTTATTACGTAATAGTATATAATGTTATACGTCATTACGTATTAGAATATAACGTTATACGTTAGTACGTACTAGTATATAACGTTATACGTTATAAGGTAATAGTACATAACGTTTTACGTCATAAAGTAATACTATATAACGTTTTACGTTAGAACGTAATAGTATATAACGTTATACGTAATTACGTAATAGTATATAACGTTATATGTTATTACGTATTAGTATATAACGTTATACGTCATTACGTATTAGTATATAACGTTATACGTTATAAGGTAATAGTACATAACGTTATACGTCATTACGTAAAAGTATATAACGCTATACGTTATTACGTAATAGCATATAACGTTATACGTCATTACGTAATACTACATAACGTTATACGTCATTACGTACTAGTATATGACGTTATAAGTCATTACGTAATAGTATATAACGTTATACGTCATTACTTAATAGTATATAACGTTATACGTTAGTACGTAATAGTATATAACGTTATATGTTATTACGTATTAGTATATAACGTTATACGTCATTACGGATTATTATATAACGTTATACGTCATTACGTAATAGTATATAACGTTATACGTCATTACGTAATAGTATATAACGTTATACGTCATTACTTAATAATATATAACGTTATATGTTATTACGTATTAGTATATAACGCTATACGTCATTACGTAATAGTATATAACGTTATATGTTATTACGTATTAGTATATAACGTTATACGTCATTACGTAATAGTATATAACGTTATACGTCATTACGTAATAGTATATAACGTTATACGTCATTACTTAATAGTATATAAGGTTATATGTTATTACGTAATAGTATATAACGTTATACGTTATTACGTATTAGTATATAACGTTATACGTTATTACGTAATAGTATATAACGTCATACGTCATTACGTAATACTATATAACGATATACGTTAGAACGTATTAGTATATAACGTTTCACGTCCTTACGTAATAGTATATAAAGTTATACGTCATTACGTAATACTATATAACGTTATACGTTAGTACGTATTAGTATATAACGTTATACGTTATAATGTAATAGTATATAACGTTATACGTTATTACGTAATAGCATATAACGTTATACGTCATTACGTAATAGTATATAACGTTGTACGTTATTACGTAATAGTATATAACGTTATACGTTATTACGTAATAGCATATAACGTTATACGTCATTACGTAATACTACATAACGTTATACGTCATTACGTACTAGTATATGACGTTATACGTCATTACGAAATACTATATAACGTTATACGTTAGTACGTATTACTATATAACGTTTTACGTCATTACGTAATAGTATATACCGTTTTACGTCATAAGGTAATACTACATAACGTTATACGTCATTACGTAATGGTACATAACGTTATACGTTATAAGATAATACTACATAACGTTATACGTCATAAGGTAATACTACATAACGTTATACGTCATTTCGTAATATTATATGACGTTATACTTTAGTACGTAATAGTATATAACGTTATACGTTATTACGTAATAGTTTAAAACGATATACGTTATTCCGTAATAGCATATAACGTTATACGTCATTACGTAATAGTATATAACGTTATACGTTATTACGTAATAGTATATAATGTTATACGTCATTACGTATTAGAATATAACGTTATACGTTAGTACGTACTAGTATATAACGTTATACGTTATAAGGTAATACTACATAACGTTATACGTCATAAAGTAATACTATATAACGGTATACGTTAGTACGTAATAGTATATAACGTTATACGTCATTACGTAATAGTATATAACGTTATACGTTATAAGGTAATAGTACATAACGTTATACGTCATTACGTAAAAGTATATAACGTTATACGTTATTACGTAATAGCATATAACGTTATACGTCATTACGTAATACTACATAACGTTATACGTCATTACGTACTAGTATATGACGTTATAAGTCATTACTTAATAGTATATAACGTTATACGTCATTACGTAATACTATATAACGATATACGTTAGAACGTATTAGTATATAACGTTTTACGTCCTTACGTAATGCTATATAAAGTTATACGTCATTACGTAATAGTATATAACGTTATATGTTATTACGTATTAGTATATAACGTTATACGTCATTACGTATTAGTATATAACGTTATACGTTATAAGGTAATAGTACATAACGTTATACGTCATTACGTAAAAGTATATAACGTTATACGTTATTACGTAATAGCATATAACGTTACTCGCCATTACGTAATACTACATAACGTTATACGTCATTACGTACTAGTATATGACGTTATAAGTCATTACGTAATAGTATATAACGTTATACGTCATTACTTAATAGTATATAACGATATACGTTAGTACGTATTACTATATAACGTTTTACGTCATTACGTAATAGTATATAGCGTTATACGTCATTACTTAATAGTATATAACGTTATATGTTATTACGTAATAGTATATAACATTATACGTCATTACGTATTAGTATATAACGTTATACGTCATTACGTAATAGAATATAACGTTATATGTTATTACGTATTAGTATATAACGTTATACGTCATTACGTATTATTATATAACGTTATACGTCATTACGTAATAGTATATAACGTTATACGTCATTACTTAATAGTATATAACGTTATATGTTATTACGTAATAGTATATAACGTTATACGTTATTACGTATTAGTATATAACGTAATACGTTATTACGTAATAGTATAGAACGTTATACGTCATTACGTAATACTATATAACGATATACGTTAGAACGTATTAGTATATAACGTTTTACGTCCTTACGTAATAGTATATAAAGTTATACGTCATTACGTAATACTATATAACGTTATACGTCATTACGTAATAGTATATAACGTTATACGTTATTTACGTAATAGCATATAACGTTATACGTTATTACGTAATAGTTTATAACGTTATTCGTCGTTACGTAATAGTATATAACGTTATAAGTTTTAACGTAATAGTCTATAACGTTATACGTTATTACGTAATGATATATAACATTATACGTTATTACGTAATAGTTTATAACGTTATACGTTATTACGTAATGATATATAACATTATACGTCATTACGTAATAGTTTATAACGTTATACGTTAGTACGTAGTAGTATGTAACGTTATACGAAATAAGGTAATAGTATATAACGTTATACGTTATTACGTAATAGTATATAACGTTGTACGTTATTACGTAATAGCATATAGCGTTATACGTTATTACGTAATAGCATATAACGTTATACTTCATTACGTAATAGTATATAACGTTATACGTTAGTACGTATTAGTATATAACGTTTTACGTCATTACGTAATAGTATATACCGTTTTACGTCATAAGGTAATACTACATAACGTTATACGTCATTACGTAATGGTACATAACGTTATACGTTATAAGATAATACTACATAACGTTATACGTCATAAGGTAATACTACATAACGTTATACGTCATTTCGTAATAGTATATAACGTTATACGTCATTACGTAATAGTATATAACGTTATATGTTATTACGTATTAGTATATAACGTTATACGTCATTACGTATTATTATATAACGTTATACGTCATTACGTAATAGTATAAAACGTTATACGTCATTACTTAATAGTATATAACGTTATATGTTATTACGTAATAGTATATAACGTTATACGTTATTACGTATTCGTATATAACGTTATACGTTATTACGTAATAGTATATAACGTTATACGTCATTACGTAATACTATATAACGATATACGTTAGAACGTATTAGTATATAACGTTTTACGTCCTTACGTAATGCTATATAAAGTTATACGTCATTACGTAATACTATATAACGTTATACGTCATTACGTAATAGTATATAACGTTATATGTTATTACGTATTAGTATATAACGTTATACGTCATTACGTATTAGTATATAACGTTATACGTTATAAGGTAATAGTACATAACGTTATACGTCATTACGTAAAAGTATATAACGTTATACGTTATTACGTAATAGCATATAACGTTACTCGCCATTACGTAATACTACATAACGTTATACGTCATTACGTAATACTATATAAAGTTATACGTCATTACGTAATACTATATAACGTTATACGTCATTACGTAATAGTATATAACGTTATACGTTATTACGTAATAGCATATAACGTTATACGTCATTACGTAATACTACATAACGTTATACGTTATTACGTATTAGTATATAACGTAATACGTTATTACGTAATAGTATATAACGTTATACGTTATTACGTAATAGCATATAACGTTATACTTTATTACGTAATAGTTTATAACGTTATACGTTAGTACGTATTAGTATATAACGGTATACGTTATAAGGTAATTCTACATAACGTTATACCTCATTACGTAATAGTATATACCGTTATACGTTATAACGTAATACTACATAACGTTATACGTCATTACGTAATAGTATATAACGTTATACGTTATTACGTAATAGCATATAACGTTATACGTTATTACGTACTAGTATATAACGTTATACGTCATTACGAAATAGTATATAACGTTATACGTCATTTCGTAATAGTATATAACGTTATACGTTATTACGTAATAGTATATAACGTTATACGTTAGTACGTAATAGTATATAACGTTATACGTTATAAGGTAATACTACATAACGTTATACGTCATAAAGTAATACTATATAACGGTATACGTCATTACGTATTAGTATATAACGTTATACGTCATTTCGTAATAGTATATAACGTTATACGTTATTACGTAATAGCATATAACGTTATACGTCATTTCGTAATAGTATATAACGTTATACGTCATTACTTAATAGTATATAACGTTATACATTAGTACGTATTACTATATAACGTTTTACGTCATTACGTAATAGTATATAGCGTTATACGTCATTACTTAATAGTATATAACGTTATATGTCATTACGTATTATTATATAACGTTATACGTTATTACGTAATAGTATATAACGTTATACGTTATTACGTAATGGTATATAATGTTATACGTCATTACGTATTAGAATATAACGTTATACGTTAGTACGTACTAGTATATAACGTTATACGTTATAAGGTAATACTACATAACGTTATACGTCATAAAGTAATACTATATAACGGTATACGTTAGTACGTAATAGTATATAACGTTATACGTCATTACGTAATAGTATATAACGTTATACGTTATAAGGTAATAGTACATAACGTTATACGTCATTACGTAAAAGTATATAACGTTATACGTTATTACGTAATAGCATATAACGTTATACGTCATTACGTAATACTACATAACGTTATACGTCATTACGTACTAGTATATGACGTTATAAGTCATTACTTAATAGTATATAACGTTATAAGTCATTACGTAATACTATATAACGATATAGGTTAGAACGTATTAGTATATAAAGTTTTACGTCCTTGCGTAATAGTATATAAAGTTATACGTCATTACGTAATACTATATAACGTTATACGTCATTACGTAATAGCATATAACGTTATACGTCATTTCGTAATAATATATAACGTTATACGTTATTACGTAATAGTATATAACGTTATACGTTATTACGTAATAGTATATAATGTTATACGTCATTACGTATTAGAATATAACGTTATACGTTAGTACGTACTAGTATATAACGTTATACGTTATAAGGTAATACTACATAACGTTTTACGTCATAAAGTAATACTATATAACGTTTTACGTTAGAACGTAATAGTATATAACGTTATACGTTACTACATAATAGTATATAACGTTATATGTTATTACGTATTAGTATATAACGTTATACGTCATTACGTATTAGTATATAACGTTATACGTTATAAGGTAATAGTACATAACGTTATACGTCATTACGTAAAAGTATATAACGCTATACGTTATTACGTAATAGCATATAACGTTATACGTCATTACGTAATACTACATAACGTTATACGTCATTACGTACTAGTATATGACGTTATAAGTCATTACGTAATAGTATATAACGTTATACGTCATTACTTAATAGTATATAACGTTATACGTTAGTACGTAATAGTATATAACGTTATATGTTATTACGTATTAGTATATAACGTTATACGTCATTACGGATTATTATATAACGTTATACGTCATTACGTAATAGTATATAACGTTATACGTCATTACGTAATAGTATATAACGTTATACGTCATTACTTAATAATATATAACGTTATATGTTATTACGTATTAGTATATAACGCTATACGTCATTACGTAATAGTATATAACGTTATATGTTATTACGTATTAGTATATAACGTTATACGTCATTACGTAATAGTATATAACGTTATACGTCATTACGTAATAGTATATAACGTTATACGTCATTACTTAATAGTATATAAGGTTATATGTTATTACGTAATAGTATATAACGTTATACGTTATTACGTATTAGTATATAACGTTATACGTTATTACGTAATAGTATATAACGTCATACGTCATTACGTAATACTATATAACGATATACGTTAGAACGTATTAGTATATAACGTTTCACGTCCTTACGTAATAGTATATAAAGTTATACGTCATTACGTAATACTATATAACGTTATACGTTAGTACGTATTAGTATATAACGTTATACGTTATAATGTAATAGTATATAACGTTATACGTTATTACGTAATAGCATATAACGTTATACGTCATTACGTAATAGTATATAACGTTGTACGTTATTACGTAATAGTATATAACGTTATACGTTATTACGTAATAGCATATAACGTTATACGTCATTACGTAATACTACATAACGTTATACGTCATTACGTACTAGTATATGACGTTATACGTCATTACGAAATACTATATAACGTTATACGTTAGTACGTATTACTATATAACGTTTTACGTCATTACGTAATAGTATATACCGTTTTACGTCATAAGGTAATACTACATAACGTTATACGTCATTACGTAATGGTACATAACGTTATACGTTATAAGATAATACTACATAACGTTATACGTCATAAGGTAATACTACATAACGTTATACGTCATTTCGTAATATTATATGACGTTATACTTTAGTACGTAATAGTATATAACGTTATACGTTATTACGTAATAGTTTAAAACGATATACGTTATTCCGTAATAGCATATAACGTTATACGTCATTACGTAATAGTATATAACGTTATACGTTATTACGTAATAGCATATAACGTTATACGTCATTACGTAATACTACATAACGTTATACGTCATTACGTACTAGTATATGACGTTATAAGTCATTACGTAATAGTATATAACGTTATACGTCATTACTTAATAGTATATAACGTTATACGTTAGTACGTATTACTATATAACGTTTTACGTCATTACGTAATAGTATATAGCGTTATACGTTATTACGTAATAGCATATAACGTTATACGTCATTACGTAATAGCATATAACGTTATACGTCATTTCGTAATAGTATATAACGTTATACGTCATTTCATAATAGTATATAGCGTTATACGTTATTACGTAATAGCATATAACGTTATACGTCACTGCGTAATAGTATATAACGTTATACGTTATGACGTAATAGCATATAACGTTATACTTTATTACGTAATAGTTTATAACGTTATACGTTAGTACGTATTAGTATATAACGGTATACGTTATAAGGTAATTCTACATAACGTTATACCTCATTACGTAATAGTATATAACGTTATACGTTATAAGGTAATACTACATAACGTTATACGTCATTGCGTAATAGTATATAACGTTATACGTTATTACGTAATAGCATATAACGTTATACGTTATTACGTACTAGTATATAACGTTATACGTCATTACGAAATAGTATATAACGTTATACGTTATTACGTATTAGTATATAACGTTTTACGTCATTACGTATTAGTATATAACGTTATACGTCATTTCGTAATAGTATATGACGTTATACGTTATTACGTAATAGCATATAACGTTATACGTTATTACGTAATAGCATATAACGTTATACGTCATTACGTAATAGTATATACCGTTTTACGTCATAAGGTAATACTACATAACGTTATACGTCATTACGTAATGGTACATAACGTTATACGTTATAAGATAATACTACATAACGTTATACGTCATAAGGTAATACTACATAACGTTATACGTCATTTCGTAATAGTATATAACGTTATACGTCATTACGTAATAGTATATAACGTTATATGTTATTACGTATTAGTATATAACGTTATACGTCATTACGTATTATTATATAACGTTATACGTCATTACGTAATAGTATAAAACGTTATACGTCATTACTTAATAGTATATAACGTTATATGTTATTACGTAATAGTATATAACGTTATACGTTATTACGTATTCGTATATAACGTTATACGTTATTACGTAATAGTATATAACGTTATACGTCATTACGTAATACTATATAACGATATACGTTAGAACGTATTAGTATATAACGTTTTACGTCCTTACGTAATACTATATAAAGTTATACGTCATTACGTAATACTATATAACGTTATACGTCATTACGTAATAGTATATAACGTTGTATGTTATTACGTATTAGTATATAACGTTATACGTCATTACGTATTAGTATATAACGTTATACGTTATAAGGTAATAGTACATAACGTTATACGTCATTACGTAAAAGTATATAACGTTATACGTTATTACGTAATAGCATATAACGTTACTCGCCATTACGTAATACTACATAACGTTATACGTCATTACGTAATACTATATAAAGTTTTACGTCATTACGTAATACTTTATAACGTTATACGTCATTACGTAATAGTATATAACGTTATACGTTATTACGTAATAGCATATAACGTTATACGTCATTACGTAATACTACATAACGTTATACGTTATTACGTATTAGTATATAACGTAATACGTTATTACGTAATAGTATATAACGTTATACGTTATTACGTAATAGCATATAACGTTATACTTTATTACGTAATAGTTTATAACGTTATACGTTAGTACGTATTAGTATATAACGGTATACGTTATAAGGTAATTCTACATAACGTTATACCTCATTACGTAATAGTATATACCGTTATACGTTATAACGTAATACTACATAACGTTATACGTCATTACGTAATAGTATATAACGTTATACGTTATTACGTAATAGCATATAACGTTATACGTCATTACGTAATAGTATATAACGTTAGACGAAATAAGGTGATAGTATATAACGTTATACGTTATTACGTAATAGTATATAACGTTGTACGTTATTACGTAATATCATATAACGTTATACGTTATTACGTAATAGTTTATAACGTTATACGTTAGTACGTATTAGTATATAACGGTATACGTTATAAGGTAATTCTACATAACGTTATACCTCATTACGTAATAGTATATACCGTTATACGTTATAACGTAATACTACATAACGTTATACGTCATTACGTAATAGTATATAACGTTATACGTTATTACGTATTAGTATATAACGTTATACGTTATTACGTAATAGTATATAACGTTATACGTCATTACGTAATACTATATAACGATATACGTTAGAACGTATTAGTATATAACGTTTCACGTCCTTACGTAATAGTATATAAAGTTATACGTCATTACGTAATACTATATAACGTTATACGTCATTACGTACTAGTATATGACGTTATACGTCATTACGTAATACTATATAACGTTATACGTTAGTACGTATTACTATATAACGTTTTACGTCATTACGTAAAAGTATATAGCGTTATACGTTATTACGTAATAGCATATAACGTTATACGTCATTACGTAATAGTATATAACGTTAGACGAAATAAGGTGATAGTATATAACGTTATACGTTATTACGTAATAGTATATAACGTTGTACGTTATTACGTAATATCATATAACGTTATACGTTATTACGTAATAGTTTATAACGTTATACGTTAGTACGTATTAGTATATAACGTTATACGTTATAATGTAATAGTATATAACGTTATACGTTATTACGTAATAGCATATAACGTTATACGTCATTACGTAATAGTATATAACGTTGTACGTTATTACGTAATAGTATATAACGTTATACGTTATTACGTAATAGCATATAACGTTATACGTCATTACGTAATACTACATAACGTTATACGTCATTACGTACTAGTATATGACGTTATACGTCATTACGAAATACTATATAACGTTATACGTTAGTACGTATTACTATATAACGTTTTACGTCATTACGTAATAGTATATACCGTTTTACGTCATAAGGTAATACTACATAACGTTATACGTCATTACGTAATGGTACATAACGTTATACGTTATAAGATAATACTACATAACGTTATACGTCATAAGGTAATACTACATAACGTTATACGTCATTTCGTAATATTATATGACGTTATACTTTAGTACGTAATAGTATATAACGTTATACGTTATTACGTAATAGTTTAAAACGATATACGTTATTCCGTAATAGCATATAACGTTATACGTCATTACGTAATAGTATATAACGTTATACGTTATTACGTAATAGCATATAACGTTATACGTCATTACGTAATACTACATAACGTTATACGTCATTACGTAATAGCATATAACGTTATACGTCATTACGTAATAGCATATAACGTTATACGTCATTTCGTAATAGTATATAACGTTATACGTCATTTCATAATAGTATATAGCGTTATACGTTATTACGTAATAGCATATAACGTTATACGTCACTGCGTAATAGTATATAACGTTATACGTTATGACGTAATAGCATATAACGTTATACTTTATTACGTAATAGTTTATAACGTTATACGTTAGTACGTATTAGTATATAACGGTATACGTTATAAGGTAATTCTACATAACGTTATACCTCATTACGTAATAGTATATAACGTTATACGTTATAAGGTAATACTACATAACGTTATACGTCATTGCGTAATAGTATATAACGTTATACGTTATTACGTAATAGCATATAACGTTATACGTTATTACGTACTAGTATATAACGTTATACGTCATTACGAAATAGTATATAACGTTATACGTTATTACGTATTAGTATATAACGTTTTACGTCATTACGTATTAGTATATAACGTTATACGTCATTTCGTAATAGTATATGACGTTATACGTTATTACGTAATAGCATATAACGTTATACGTTATTACGTAATAGCATATAACGTTATACGTCATTACGTAATACTACATAACGTTATACGTCATTACGTACTAGTATATGACGTTATACGTCATTACGTAATACTATATAACGTTATACGTTAGTACGTATTACTATATAACGTTTTACGTCATTACGTAAAAGTATATAGCGTTATACGTTATTACGTAATAGCATATAACGTTATACGTCATTACGTAATAGTATATAACGTTAGACGTTAGTACGTATTAGTATATAACGTT